>NC_139035.1:886368-1076368 GCF_964662115.1 Mustela nivalis
CCTTCCTTTGTCTATACAGAGAGCTGAACTTTTCTTGGGGGAAAAGAAAAGGGTCAAAGCAGTGTCTTGATTCAACTATAGCAAAATTAGAGTCTTGGATCTGAAAGTTCCTTCCAAAGTTCCTTCCCCATTTTTTTGTTTTGTTTTGTTTTGTTTTGTTTTTCGTCACAGAGGAGAGAAGATGGTGGTGCTGAGCTGCCATCAGGGGGAGGAGAAGGAGAGAGACTCTCAAGCATCCCTCCTTACTTCTCCGCGTGCACAGAGTTTTCCTTCCTTGGAGGAGAAATCCTGGTATGGTCAGGATTTGGGACACCTTGCCTGGTGTTTGAGGGTCAGGTCTGGTGGCTGGAGATGAAGGGAACTATGTCACATCTAAGATAGGAGGAACTAATCTTTACTGATCTCTTGGACCCCAACAGACAAATAAAATACTAATTGGGCATAGATGAGACCCTTCTTAGTCCTCGTGGTAGAAGAACGTTGTAAATGAAGCTGAAGCTTGATTTGAAAGTTTCAGATTATTTAACAGTCATGATTGTGTGGAAATATTTGAAATAATGGATCTTCTGTGGCAGTTCAGGGTGTACATACATATACATACACATGAGAGTGTACATGCATCAGGGCTGTGGTTGGACGGGTAAGTGTTCCTCCTGTCGGGACGTGGAGCAGACGTTTTCTAGAGCTATAGTTGGGTATCTTGGAAGATAAAGGGAACTCAGGAGAGTTTCACACTGGAATTTAAATGTTCCAATCTGCAAGTGACACATGACTCTTCCACGGGAAGTTTGTTGGTTGGGACTAGTCAAATGATCTCCTGAAACTCAAGGAGGCTATGAAGGGCATGTGCTCAGGTGGGTCATTATAATGACTCCTAGTCCCTCCTGCAGAAAATGACTGGCTCACAGACCAGCGTGACTATCGACTGTAACCACACTGAGAAAGTTAATGTCCCTGAAGAATATGTCAGTTAGATTGTACGTGAAAGTCAACCGCCTTAGTAACATGGGACTGTTACTTGGTATTTGCAACGGACTATGCAAGCGCTCTCTGGGAAAAATGGGTTTAGATGGATGGACGCAAGCCTTTGGTTCTTCTGACAGGTAAATCCCTGCTGCAGAAATGGAAGCATTAGTTCAGCAAAGCCCTAAGTCCACTCAGC
Organism: Mustela nivalis; assembly: GCF_964662115.1. Taxonomy (NCBI): domain Eukaryota; kingdom Metazoa; phylum Chordata; class Mammalia; order Carnivora; family Mustelidae; genus Mustela; species Mustela nivalis. The sequence goes on from NC_139035.1 coordinate 887,531, forward strand.
ATTTGATTCTTTCAGTTCCCCTTGATCGCATTTTATTAGAATCAGGAAGCTTTTCTGCAAAGGCAGGGGTAGTCGGGTGGAAGCCACATCTGGTTCACTCAGTGTGGTTTTATTCTACATTAATATTTTGATATTCTGGCTTTATTAATGTGTTTTCTTGTGAGCTTCATTAGCCTTCGCTCAGCTTCTTCAGTTGAACCAATCCCCGGACACTGAAGAAGTGGACGTTCTGAGCCGATGCGGCTGGAGCCGGGTCCTGAAGCATACACAGCTGCCCGGAGAAAGGGGCTCATTTTGTTGTGTGTGGTTTTTTGTTTTTGTTTTTGTTTGGTTTTTTTTCCAGGGAAGTTGGCAGGCTTCCCGAGTGACGAGTGGCCTTCCCCAATGTTGTCAAAGTCTCCTTCTACATAGTCCTGCCGATACTTACATGACTCTGTCAGGAACACATATGTAGCCCATATTTTAAACTGATGATAACCAAATGAAAACAAAAGAATTTGTAGGAAAACTCTTAGAAAACAACCTTAATAAAATACAGAGCAGTCCACTAAGGCAATGTTCTAGTAACTACAAGTACCATTATTATTTAGTACTTCCAACCATAATTTGGGACATATGGAAATGCTCTTCCTACTTGTATGTTAGAATTTAAAGGAATGCTTCAGCTGCAGTGTTCTGGCAGTAAAGTACAGAATGTAAAGTTTTTATTCATTTATTTATTTATTCATTTATTTTTAAAATTATTTTATATTAACATATAATGTATTATTAGCCCCAGGGGTACAGGTCTATGAATCATCAGGTTTACACACTTCACAGCACACACCATGGCACATACCCTCCCCAATGTTCATAACTCCACCACCCTCTCCCTGCCTTCCACCCCCCAACAACCCTCAATTTGTTTTGTGAGATTAAGAGTCTCTTATGGTTTGTCTTCCTCCTGATCCCATCCTGTTTTGTTTGTTCTTTTCCTACCCCCCAAACCCCCACGTTGCCTCTCTATTTCCTCATATCAGGGATGATCATTTCTCTGATTGACTTATTTCGCTAAGCATAATACCCTCTAGTTCCATCCACATTGTCACAAATGGCAAGATTTTGTTTCTTTTGATGGCTGCATAGTATTCCATTGTGTATATATACCACATCTTCTTTATCCATTCATCTGTTGATGGGCATCTAGGTTCTTTCCATAGTTTGGCTATTGTGGACATTGCTGCTATAAACATTTGGGTGCACATGCCCCTTCTGATCACTATATTTGTATCTTTAGGGTAAATACCCATTAGTATGATTGCTGGGTCGTAGGGTAGCTCTATTTTCAACTTTCTGAGGAACTTCCATACTGGTTTCCAGAGTGGCTGCACCAGCTCACATTCCCACCAACAGTGTAGGAGGGTTCCCCTTTCTCCACATCCTTGCCAACATCTGTCGATTCTTGACTTGTTAATTTTAGCCATTCTGACTGGAGTGAGGCTGTATCTCATTGTGGTTTTGATTTGTATTTCCCTGATGCCGAGTAATATAGAGCACTTCTTCATGTGTCTGTTGGCCATTTGGATGTCTTTGCAGAAATGTCTGTTGATGTTCTCTGCCCATTTCCTGACTGGATTATTTGTCCTTTGGGAGTTGAGTTTGATAAGTTCTTACTATATTTTGGATACTAGCCCTTTTTCTATTATGACATTTGCAAATATCTTCTCCCATTCTGTCAGTAGTCTTTTGGCTTTGTCAACCATTCCCTTTGCTGTGCAAAACCTTTTGATCTTGATGAAGTCCCAATAGTTCATTTTTGCCCCTGTTTCCCTTGCCTTTGGCGATGTTCTAGGAAGAAGTTGCCGTGGCTGAGGTGGAAGAGGTGTTGTTGCCTGTGTTCTTCCCAAGGATTTTGATGGATTCCTGTCTCACATTGAGGTCTTTCCTCCATTTTGAGTCTATTTTTTCTATGTGGAGTAAGAAAATGGTCCAGTTTCATTCTTCTGCATGTGGATGTCCAATTTTCCCAACATTTGTTGAATAGACTGTCTATCCTGCATTGGGCATTTTTTCTTGCTTTGTCAAAGATTAGTTGACCATAGAGTTGAGGGTCCATTTCTGGGCTCTCTGTTCTGTTCCATTGATCTATGTGTCTGTTTTTGTGCCAGTTCCATACTGTCTTGATGATGACAGCTTTGTGATAGAGCTTGAAGTCTGCAATTGTGATGCCACCAACTTTGGCTTTCGTTTTCAACATTCCTCTGGCTATTTGGGGCCTGTTCTGGTTCCATATAAACTTTAGGATTATTTGTTCCATTTCTTTGAAAAAAAGTGATGGTGTTTTGATAGAGATTGCATTCAATGTGTAGATTGCTTTAGGTAGCATCGACATTTTCACAATATTTGTTCTTCCAATCCATGAGCATGGAACGTTTTTCCATTTCTTTGTGTCTTCCTCAGTTTCTTTCATGAATACTTTATAGTTTTCTGAATACAGATTCTTTGCCTCTTGGTTAGGTTTATTCCTAGGTATCTTATGGTTTTGGGTGTAATTGTAAGTGGGATTGACTCCTTAATTTCTCTTTCTTCTGTCTTGCTGTAGGTGTATAGAAATGCAACTGATTTCTGTGCCTTGATTTTATGTCCTGACACTTTACTGAATTCCTGTATGAGTTCCAACTGTTTTGGAGTGGAGTCTTCTGTGTTTTCTGCATAAAGTATGTCATCTGCAAAGAGTGAGAATTTTACTTCTTCTGTGCTGATTTGGATGACATTTATTTATTTTTGTTGTCTGATTGCTGAAGCTAAGACTTCTAGTACTATGTTGGATAGCAGTGGTGATAGTGGACATCCCTGCCGTGTTCCTGACCTTAAGGGGAAAAGCTCTCAGTTTTTTCCTATTCAATATCATTCTATTGAGAATGATATTCCCTGTGGGTTTTTCTAGATGACTTTGATGATATTGAGGTATGTATCCTCTATCCCTACACTATGAAGAGTTTTGATAAAGGATGCTGTATTTGTCAAATGATTTTTCAGCATCTGTTGAGGATATCATATGGTTCTGTTCTTTCTTTTATTAATGTATCATATCACACTGAATGATTTGCAGATGTTGAACCAATCGTGGAACCCAGGAATAAATCGTACTTGGTAGTGGTAGATAATCCTTTTAATGTGCTGTTGGGTCCTATTGGCTAGTATTTTGGTGAGAATTTTTGCATTTGTGTTCATCAAGGATATTGATCTGTACTTCTCCTTTTTGACGGGGTCTTTGGTGATGCTGGCCTCATAAAATGAGTTTGGAAGTTTTCCTTCCATTTCTGTTTTTTTGGAACAGTTTCAGAAGACTAGGTATTAATTCTTTAAGTGTTTGGTAGATTTCCCCTGGGAGGCCATCTGGCCCTGGGCTCTTGTTCGTTTGGAGATTTTTGATGACTGCTTCAATCTCTTTACTGGTTATAGATCTGTTCAGGTTTTCTGTTTTCTCCTGGTTCAGTTGTGGTAGTTTATGTGTCTCTAGGAATGCATCCATTTCTTCCAGATTCTCAAATTTGCTGGAGTATAGCTGCTCATAATATGTTCTTATAAATGTTTGTATTTCTTTGGTGTTGGTTGTGATCTCTCTTCTTTCATTCATGATTTTGTTAATTTGGGTCCTTTCTCTTTTCTTTTTGGTAAGTATGGCCAGGTGTTTATCAATCTTATTAATTCTTTCAAAGAGCCAGCTCATAGTTTTGTTGATTTGTTCTACTGTTCTTTTGGCTTCTATTTCATTGATTTTTGCTCTGATCCTTATTATTCCTCTCTCCTGCTGGATTTGGGCTTTATTTGCTGTTCTTTCTCCAGCTCCTTTAGGTGTAGGGTTAGATTGTGTACTTGAGACCTGTCTTGTTTCTTGAGAAAGACTTGTTTGCTATATACTTTCCTTTCAGGACCTTTGCTGTGTGCCGAAGATTTTGAGCATTTTCATTTGTTTCCATGAATTTTTTCAATTCTCCTTTGGTTTCCTGGTTGACCCATTCATTCTTTAGTAGGATGTTCTTAGCCTCCATGTATTTGGGTTCTTTCCAACTTTCCTCTTGTGATTGAGTTCTAGCTTCAGAGCATTATGGTCTGAAAATATGCAGGGAATGATCCCAATCTTTTGGTACTAGTTGAGACCTGATTTGTGACCCAGGATCTGATCTATTCTGGAGAATGTTCCATGTGCACTAGAGAAGAATGTGTATTCTGTTGCTTTGGGATGGAATGTTCTGAATATATCTGTGATGTTCATCTGGTCCAGTGTGTCATTTAAGGCCTTTATTTCCTTGTTGATCTTTTGCTTAGATGATCTGTCTGTTTCAGTGAGGGGGGGAGTTTAAGTCCCCTACTATTATTGTATTATCATCAATGTGTTTCTTTGAGTTTGTTATTAATTGATTTATATAATTGGCTTCTCCTTTGTTGGGGGCAAAGATATTTAAAATTGTTAGATCTTCTTGTTGGACAGACACTTCAAGTATGATATATTGCCCTTCCTAATCTCCCATTATAGTCTTTGGCTTAAAATCTAAAATAAATGATATAAGGATTGCCACCCCAGCTTTCTTTTGACGTCCATTATCATGGTGAATTGTTTTCCACCCCTCACTTTAAATCTGGAGGTGTCTTTGGGTCTAAAATGAGTTTCTTGTAGATGGCATATTGATGGGTCTTGTTTTTTTTTTTTTTTTTTTTTTTGATGGGTCTTGTTTTTTTAATCCATTTTCATACCCTGTGTCTTTTGATTGGAGCATTTAGCCCATTTACATTCAGGGTAACTATTAAAAGATATGAATGTATTGCCATTGTATTGCCTGCAAGGTGACTGTTACTGTATATTGTCTCTGTTCCTTTCTGGTCTGTTACTTTTAGCCTCTCTCTTTGCTTATAGGCCCCCTTTCAATATTTCCTGTAGGGTTGGTTTGGGGTTTGCAAATTCTTTCAATTTCTGTTTGTCATGGAAGCTTTTTATCTTTCCTTCTATTTTCAATGACAGCCTAACCTGGATATAGTATTTTTGGATGCATATATTTTTCATTTAATGCTCTAAATATATCATGCCAGTCCTATCTGGCCTGCCTGGTCTCTGTGGGTAAATCTGCTGTCAATCTAGTATTTCTACCATTGTATGTTACAGACCTCTTGTCAGTACATACCTCTTGTCGCTTGCTGCTTTCTGGATTTTTCTCTTTGTCACTAAGACTTATAAGTTTTACTATTAGATGATGGGGTGTGGACCTATTTTTACTGATTTTGAGGGGATTTTCTGTGCCTCTTGCGTTTTGATGTTTGTTCCCTTTGCCACGTTAGGGAGATTCTCTATTATAATTTGCTCCAATATACCTTCTGCCCCTATCTTTCTTCTTCTTCTGGGATCCTAATTATTCTAATATTGTTTCATCTTACAGTATCACTTATCAAATATCCACCTTGTGTTCCAGTAGTTGTTTGTCTCTCCTTAGCTCAGCTTCTTTAGTCACCATCCTTTGGTCTTCTATATCACTAATTCTCTCTTCTGCCTCATTTATCCTAGCAGTAAAGCCTCCATTTTTTATTGCACCTCATTAATAGCTTTTTAAATTTCAACTTGGTTAGATTTTAGTTCTTTTATTTCTCCATAAAGGGATTTTATTTTTCCAGAAAGGGATTCTCTAATATCTTCCATGCCTTTTTTGAGCCCAGCTAGCACCTTGATAATCACCATTCTGAACTCTAGTTCTGACATATTACCAGTGTCCATATCGATTAGGTCCCTAGCTGTTTGTCCTGCCTCTTGCTCCTTTTTATTTAGGTTTTTCCAACTTGTCATTTTATCCAGATAAGAATATATGAATGAGAGAGTAAAATACTAAAAGGGTGGCAAAGACTCCAGAAACATATATCCTAAACAAATCAGGACAGACCCAAAAGGGGGAGAAGAAAGGGGGGAAAATAAAAAAATAAAAAATATATATATTAGACTGGTGACTAGAACAGAGCCACCCACTCGATTTTGGGTGTATTCTGGCCTCTTAGAAGAAACTACCTCCCAAAATATTAAAGAGAAACTTATATATATACAAAAATAAGGGTAAACATGATGAAGGAATGGAGTATGATTGTAAACATGAAAATTAAAGAAGATTGTAAAAAATGAATTGATAAGAGATGTTGGTTGGGGAAAAAAAAAGAGGAGAGGATGTGATCAGGGCGGAGCTAGATTTAAGCTATATTTTGATCCGTTAGAAGAAACCATATCGCAAAAATTTTTTTTAAGATTTTATTTCTTTATTTGACCGACAGAGATCACAAGTTTGCAGTGAGGCAGGCAAAGAGAGAGGGGGAAGCAGGCTTCCCGCAGAGCAGAAAGCCCGATGCGGGGTTCGATCCCAGGACTCTAGGATCATGACCTGAGCTGAAGGCAGAGGCTTTAACCCACTGAGCCACTCAGGTGCCCCCATATCCCAAAATTTTAAAGAAAAAAAATCCTGTATGTATACAAAAAATAAGGTTAAATACGATGAAGGGATAAAATAGGAGTATAACAGTGAAAATTTAAAAGGGCATTTTTGAAAAGGTATTGATAAGATAAAGGAGTTAAAAAAAAGTTAAAAGAGGAAAATTTAAGAAAAAATAGTAAGAAAAAATAAAATAAATTTAATTTAATTTTGCAATTCTATAGGATCATGGGGAAAAAGCCATGAATTCTATATGTTGCCTTCCCCTAGCTCTGGAGTTCTGCACTTCTTGATCAGTGAACTTGGTCTTGTCTGGATGTTCTTGCTGATCTTCTGTGGAAGGGGCCTGTTGCCATGATTCTCAGGTGTCTTTGCCCGAGTTAGAACCGCATCACCCTTGCCAGGGGCCAGACTAAGCGAACTGCTCCAGGTTGTGCTCGGAGCTTTTGTTCCCTGAGAGCTTTCCATACCACTCTGGAGGACGGGAATGAAGATGGCGGCTGCCCAGTCTCTGACTGGAGGAGCTGAGAGCTTGACCCCGGTCCTCAGTGTGCCCTCGGAGAAACGCCGTCAGTCCCTCCTGTCTCCCTGGTCTCCAGCCAGGCTCCAAGCTCCCCAGCCTGTGACCGAGTATTTCTATCTCTGGCGCATGGCCCCATTTGGTGTCCAAACCCAGCAGATTCCTGCCACTCTGCTCTTCCGGTAGGTCTCCCTGGGTCTGCCACTTGTTGGAGAGCAGTGACCTGACTGTGCCACGGATCACAGTTTAAGGTAACACGGAGCTGAGAGCTCAGTCCTTGGCTCTGTCTCTGTAGCCAGCTTCCCCACTCTAATACCTGCAAGCTCTGCTGCACTCAGGCACCCCCACCCTTCTGTGACCCTGTGGGACCTGACACCACACTGTTCCTGCGAGGGCTCCACCCCTCCTTAGCCTCTGGAACAGCATCCCTCAGTGGAGCAGACTTCTAAATGTTCTGATTTTGTGCTCCATTGCTCTGCTGCTTGCCAGGAGTTGGCCCCTCCTCCCGTGGTCTATCTTCCTGTGCTTTTGGATTCATTTCTCTGCATGTCCCACCTTTCAGAAAGTGGTCAATTTTCTCTTTCTAGAATTGCTGCTGTTCTTCTCTTTGATCTCCTGTTGGGTTTTTAGGTGTTTGGAATGGTTTGATAACTGTCTCGCTGAACTCCTGCGACCTGATGTCATCTCAATCTGCCAGTTCTCTGCCATCTTTGCTTCTTTCCCATCCCAGAATGTAACATTTTATTTTATTTTATTTTTTAATTTTATTTATTTACCTGACAAAGGTGGGGGCGGGAAGGAGAATCAAACTCCCTGCTGAGCAGAGAGCCTGAGCAGAGAGCCTGACATGGGGCTCAATCCCAAGACCCTGGGATCATGACCAGAGCTGAAGGCAGACGCTTAACGGTTAACCGACTGAGCCACCCAGGTGCCCCCAGAATGTAACATTTTAATGTGGGCCCTAGTTCAGCAACTGAGGCACAGAACAGCTGACCCTCCATTGTGCCCTATCCTCCTCACTTCTTTCAATTCACCAGCCGGGGAAGCAGTGCAAAGTGATGACAAGAGCAAATATGTGATAATTCTGTGGGGTCTCTTACTCTTTGATGAAGGAAATCATAAAATTTGCATTTCCATAGGTGATTCTCTTTAAGTATGTTTTCTATCAAACTGTGGTCTAACATATTCAAGTTGTGAGTCAATATCTTCATGTTATCATATAAATGACCACTTAAGTCAGAGTGAACTAAATCCTCTGTGCTACTTCCTACCTCACGAGTGACATACCTGCTTAATATGCCAGCTTGGCTTGGCTGTGGTTTCAAGTTATTTAATTTAGCACAAATTTCGGTGGTATCGTGAAGGCATCTTGTAGTTGTGGTTAACATCCACAGTCCATTGATTTTAAAGACTATCTTTGATGATGTGTGGGCTTTATTGAATCAGTTGGGAGATCTTAGAGCAAAACTGAGATTTCCTTGAAATCTAGAAGAAATTCTGCCTGTTGACCACAGCAGTGTCAGGATATATATGTCTTATTGGTTGTTTCTCTTCTAGAACCTTACGATACTTTTTTTTTTTTTTTTTTTTGTCCCAAGTGGTGAAGAGCTGCTGTCACTTGTAAATACTTACAAGTGTGGAAGCGGAATTAGGAATTCCTAATTCCTTCAGAATTAGGACTAGATAATGGAAGAGTCTGGGGAGACATGATAGAAATATCCCAGACTGCCTTGAAGAGACTGTTGGTAGAAAGACAAAAGTTGATTGTGTTTCTGGCGAGATCTCTGAAGGAAATAAGGTACATATCATTTAAAACTGGAGAAAAAAAACTGTTGTTTTTATCAAGTGCAGAGGACTTGGCTGGATTGCGTTCTACTGTTGGTTGGAAAGCAGAACTTGTAAATTCTGAACTTGGATATTTTGTGAGATTTCCAAGCAAAGTATGAAAGTTGCAGCCTGTTTTCCCCTTGTTGCTTATAGTCAAATGAGAGAAGAATGAGAATTTGAGGGAAAAACGTTAAACAAAAAAGAACCAACATTTGATGATTTGAGAGGTTCTCAAACTATTCAGATTGCGAAGGATGCTGAATTAAAAGCGTTCTGGAAAGAAGGCCAAGGGTATGGCTGGAAAACCTTTTGTTTAAGAGATCAGGTGTGTGGGGACGCCTGGGTGGCTCAGTTGGTTAAGCAGCTGCCTTCGGCTCAGGTCATGATCCCAGCGTCCTGGGATCGAGTCCCACATCGGGCTCTTTGCTCCGCAGGGAGCCTGCTTCTCCCTCTGACTCTGCCTTCCACTCTGTCTGCCTATGCTCACTCTCGCTCGCTCTCTCTCTGACAAATAAATAAATAAAATCTTTAAAAAAAAAAAAAGAGATCAGGTGTGTGGCTTGGATCCAATTAGCCATCAGAAGGATTCTGGGATAGGGATGGGGTCATTCAGGGGAAATCTTGTTTAATGAATGGATCCCTTTGACATACATGGGGGGGGGGACCATAGGCTTTTGGGAATGCTAGCAGAAACACTTCCATGTGGTAACAGGAAGGACAGTCGCTGAACAGAATTAAAGAACAAAAAAGGTCAGCTTTCCAAAAGTCAATAAACATGACATGAGCTGCAAGGCTGCAAACAGGCGCTCTTCTTCAAGGAGCAGGAGGGAGATGGAAGCCCAGGGGCTGAGAACACGGGAGCAGCTCCTGGGGGTGCAGAGGACAGTGGGGTTGCTGTGGGGGCAGGAGCTGATGGAGTTGACTGTGTGACCAGAGGCAGGAGCCTTAAGCCACGGAGGACAATTCGCAGGTTTTGAAACCTAAAGGAATTTTCCCCCTTGGGTTTTGAGCTCTACTGGGGCCAGTGACCCCTCAGTTCCTTTCAATTTCTCCCTTTCGGAGTAAGAACATCTACCCTACACCTACACCACCATCGTGTCTTGGAAGTAGATAGTCTGTCTTCTAGTTCACAAGTCCACAGAGACTGAATGGAACTGACCAAGATTTACATTTGCAGCGTCTGCCAAAACAGGCAGATTTGCTCAGTCTACGTTGTGTTCAGAGATCAAGAATCTTTTTTTTTTTTTGTTTGTTTTCTGTGGTTTCTTTAAAATCTTCACAGAATTCAAGAGAATGATTGGAAATTTCGTTTTTCAAACCAAAGTTCTGGAGAGCAAGAAAGAACACCTTTTGTTGCCTCCGTTCGACTCAACACCCCCTCAACGGTGGAAAGCACGGTCATCGGTAAGATCTGACGGAGTCAAGTCTACACTCTCAGGGGCCAGCACATCTGTCATGGAAATTTTCTCTTTTTCAACAATAGGCACTTTGGTTGTAGCCCGAGTCAGAACACATGACTACTCGGTGTCACAGTGATGCTGAGAGAGACGCAGGACAGTGTCTACTCATTGGTGCGGTTGTTAGTCAGCAGAGCACTGGTGTCCTTTTAGGGACCTGGAGAAAATAGTCTCTTCGCGGAGAGATACGCGTGCCTGTGTCCTCGTGAGCACAGGCGATCTGGTCTCCGCGTCAGCCCTTCACCGAAAACGTTCCTTTGCTGTGCCCAGCTGCAGTCTTCCTGCACAGGTGCACTGTGCCCCGCACGTCCGCACGGGTTACTCGGCACCCCCTCCCACTGTACCTGTCCTTCCGTCTGTCCTTCAAGTACAAGTCATTTAACCTTCTTCTCTAGCAATTTCCGTGTCACGCTGCAGTCGGTATTGGAATCACTCTCGTTTTCATTACCCGAACTCTTAGAAAGCGGATCACGGTATTCACAATGTGAAAAAATTAAGCGAGGTTTATTCTAAAAAAAAGCACGATAATTGATCCTGGGGCCAAGTAAAAGGAGGACTTTTAAGGCGTGTGATTACCGGGCGCCGGAACTGCTCACGAGTCACTCGCAGGGATTCAGCAGTGACCCATCCAGCGTGCTGAACTGCAGGCGACCGCCCCGGCACCAGCAGTTGCTGTGGTCTGCGTGTCTGTGTCCCCCTCGAACACACACGTTGCAGGCCACGTCCCGTGCTAACGCCATGAGGAGGTAGGGCCGTTGGGAGGTCCTTAGGATGTGAGGACGGGGCCCTTCCTTCCTAGTGGGCTTCCTGCCTTTACCAAAGAGCCCCAGGAGGGCTCCCTCTCCTCTTCGGCCACGTGAAGACAGAAGAAGGACGCCGTCCATGAACTGGGCACTGGGCTCTCAGCAAACAGAATCTGCCAGTGCCTCGATCTGGGCTCCTAGCGTAGGGCGTGTGAGAAACCACTTCCTGCTGTTCGTATGCTACTCAGCGTGTGGCATTCTGTGACAGCGGCCCCGGCTAAGGTGGCATCATGGGGCGATAAGCACCAGCAGCTGCCCCAGAAGCTGGGTGACCTGCGTGGCAGTCATTTGACATGAGAAACAGTGTAGTTTCAGCCCGATGTTTGGGGCTGTTATATGGGTTTTGTACTTTTCCCCCACTTTCCCATATCCATGGCCGCTGGGCCTCTCTGCGTCCCCCGGAGAGAGGAGAGACGCTCGGTGCTGGAACAGGAATCCGGGCGAGCCGAGATGGTTGGCCGTCCTGTGCTACACGAGGTCCCTCTGCGCCAAAAGGGCCACGCTCTTGTCCACCAGGAGGCACAGCTGAGGCTCCTCTTCCAAATTTGCCACAACGGAGTCTGCTCACTTTCCCAGGGCGTCCACTTCTCTCTCCGCTCCGTGGCTCCCTCTCAGCACACTTTGGGCGAAGGTCAAGGGTGCCCGTGACCTGCACCATGGAAATGGAGAATTGAGGGGAGCGCACAATCCGGACAAAGACAGTTATTATCATCGTAGGTAATTTGAAACCATGGAGACGTGGGCAGGGGCCACGGGTGATGTGATCACTGCTCCCTTCCGCACACTTGGGTATATGCAAAGGAAAGGGCCTGTGCTTCCGAGCCAGAGTGGCCTCTGAAATCCTCCAGCTGAGGCCGGCAAGGAACAGGAAGTGTCTGAAGCACCAGCTTTCTCCCTCAGAGGTGTCACTGAACCCAAGAAGTTCTGGCTGGGTCTCTAGGAATCATCTCTGTTCTCTCCCGCGCATCTTTTATGGAATTTGTTATTTCTCTGGGGCCTGCCTCCAACAGGGGTCCTCACAACGAAACTCCAGAAATGAACCCCCCTACTTCCTCATGATGATTTCCAAATCGTCTCCTTCCACTCCTGGAGTCAGAACGGAGTGTCGTGGGGGACCCCCTGGTGGGCTGTTGTACTGGGAGACGTGGTTGGTTTATGCTACTGCTGTGTGCATTCTCTGTCATTTCTAATCTTTTCCCTCATTTTTTGCTTATTTTTTACTTGCGGTGATGACTCAGCCTTCACTGCTCTGCCCTCTCCCTTTCTGCAGGTGCACAGTCTGAGCAGACATTGGGAGCCCCAGAACCTTTTAATTCAGCTGAGTGAGGGGCTACATTTTGCCCCCTAGGTCCATTTTCCCACAGCTGCCTGCAACTGAGAGGCTTAGAGCTCAGAAGGAAACAAGCAAACAACAAACAAAGCGCCTGAATGGGGGACTTCTTGGGATTGTAGTAAATCTTATTTCAGGATTTTGAAAATTTAATGTCTCCTCTGGTCTGGTCTTGGGGGAAGTAGACATTGCATTAAAGACCTACTGTCCGAATTTCCCCACTTTTCGATGTTACTCATTTTTAAGATGTTTCCTAGCAAAATCAGAAAGTTTCTGCAAAACCCTCAACATTTCTCCAAAAACAACACTAAGCAACCAAAACAAAAACAGAAAAGCACATCTATTTCCTGAGTAATATTTCAGCCACACTGAGTTGCACCATGACCTACGAGCACATTTCTGGAACAGAACAGGACCTCCAGGGATGAGAAACAGAGTCTGGGTCAAACGGAAAGAGCAGATGTCGTCTCGTGAGCCTCCGAGCTGTGGCCGCCCTGTCCCCATCCTGTGGGCAGCTCAGCCTCGCAGCCCACACTCATCCTTCAGGGACAGGAATTGCCGCAGTCGGGGGGCCCAGTGGTTCACCTTTGACATTGGAAGATTCGCAGTTTGTGATGAAAACGGAGCAGCAATGTTCCGAGCTGCCGGCCGGAGATCAAGACGACGTCTAAAAACAATGTCACGATTGTTAGAACCGTATTTTATCCAACTGTCTTTAATGCTGACGGAGCCTCCCAAGGAGTCCAACAGCTGTTTTCTTGGTGCTCCCTGGGGTCCCAACCCTGAGCGTTGCAAGACTGCTAGAGAAGCCAGTTAATTTGCTGCCAGGAATGTTCTTGGTGCCAGACAAGGATCCTTGTTCTAGCCTTTCTCAAAGTTTCTGACTTGCTTTACAGTGGTTTTCAAACCAAGATCCTACAGTGGACGTTGCACGTCCCACCAGGACACGTTTAGCTCTCACGTGTAGTGTTGCTAAAAGAGAATGATGAAGATGACATTCCAGTTCGTAGAGAAAACAGAATTACAGAATGGATCTCCAATGTTAGCCATTTCTGCCATAAAAGTGTCGCAAGCCATCAGCATTTGAATGAACAAGTAGCTCACGAAAAGAAAAAAAGAAAAAGAACGGTTGAATGTCTGCCTCTTAGAATCGTAGCTCCACCGCTTACGCAGGCAAGTGAGTCCACCGCTCTCGTGCGCTAATTTTATACCTGGAAACTGGAGACATGGGGCGTTCTACCAAAGTAGAGGACTTTTGTAAAGATTCTATGTTTGCAAGTGTACTTACTTTGTACATTACAGATTCAAAAATGTTCATCATTTTTAAAGACTTGGATACTTGCCAGCATGAAATGTGGTCCAGTAAGATGTTCTCTCCTGAACTGCACACACGGGTGTTTCACTGTGGTTCCTCGTCAAAGGCCCCTCCTCGACCAAGCTCGTCGGCCAAAACAGCTAGAGTTTTCTTTTCTTTTTTTTTTTTTAAAGATTTTATTTATTTATTTGACAGAGAGAGATCACAAGTAGGCAGAGAGGCAGAGAGAGAGAGGAGGAAGCAGGCTCCCTGCTGAGCAGAGAGCCCGATGCGGGACTCGATCCCAGGACCCTGAGATCATGACCTGAGCCGAAGGCAGCGGCTTAATCCACTGAGCCACAGCTAGAGTTTTCTATCCTTGCCCTGCAGCAGGCCTCACAGACCACGTTTCCTTATACGTTCGCCAACATGTCCACCTCTAAGAAGAGAGCAACCCTTGTGCTAGGATCTGGAGTTTGGATCCCACCATTCGGTGTCCCTCCTGTTACTTTGTCGTTCTTCTCAGTAAAAATAAGACAACGGGTCCAAGACGGAGCTGGGCATGCTGAGCCCCATATTACAAGCTGAAACGTAACTCGATGACAGTTTCAGCTCTCCCAGACATGGAGTTGTAATCTGGTCCATCAGGAGTCACCCGATCGGAACTGGTTAGGCAATCTGCCCGACGGATCCCGGCCATCCCCTGAAGGAGAGTAACTTAGTTATGACCAACCCAGTTTTTTCTTTCTTCCCGCATCATTTCCCTGTTCCCACTCCCCTGTGTCTGTAAAAGTCTTTCCTTTTGTCCAGTTTCTTAGAGGTCCTTGGAGATCAGATATTGGTCGGTTCAAATCAATTTTTGCTCAAACTCGTAAAAATTTTACTATGCCTCAGTTTCTTTGAACACCAATCAATTTAAGAATGGCTCAATTAAGGGAGGAGCTTTCCCCGAGTTCGGTTTCTCCAGATGCCCACATCTTCACCCAGCCTGGGGGCGTTTCCCCACAGAGCCTTGCCTCGGCGCCACCCAGCCTTCACCCCTGTGATGTATGAATCATCTTAGGTCTCACCTAAATGGCTTTAAATCTAGGTCATCTTGATTTTTTCAGTATTTATTTCTTTTATATCCATATCTTCTCCATGACTAGATTATGAAGTCCTTAAGGTTAGGGTCATCATATACATTTCGTCTTCATTGTTTCTCCGTAGCTCTTGTCAGAGTACGGGGCCCACACTTGGCGCTCCGTGAACACCTGCTTCACGACTCTTCCCTGATTCAAAGCTGAGGGCTCGTGGGGAATCCTAAAAGGACTTACTCATGCAATCCCAAAGGACAGGTAAGCATGCGGAATTAATGCTAATTGAATCAGCATATGGTATTTATGATATGTTTTACCGGGACTAAGTTGATCTTCACAACACCTCAGTAAGGAAGGAAGGGAGGGATTATGGTGGCTGTCTTCATTTCACAGAGAAGGAATGACTCATGCGAATTGAGTCACTCGCGCACAGTTGTGCAGACTGAACGTGGTAGGGGCAGAATGAGAACCAGGTGTCCTGCTCCCGATGCCACGCTCTCCCTGCCGTGCTGCCCTGCGGCCTTCCCAGGTGGGTGGCAGATTTCCTACCAAACTTCCTCTGTAAGGCTGTCATTCGTTGTCTTTTTTTTTTTTTTTTAAAGATTTTATCTATTTATTTGACAGAGATCACAAGTAGGCAGAGAGGCAGGCAGAGAGAGGGGGGGGGGAAGCAGGCTCCCCGCTGAGCAGAGAGCCTGATTTGGGGCTTGATCCCAGGACCCCGAGACCATGACCCGAGCCAAAGGCAGAGGCTTAACCCACTGAGCCACCCAGGTGCCCCTCATCCATTGTCTTTGAAGCAGGAACTCTCACTGTGAAGAAATTCCTTTCCTGCTTTTCTTATCTGCACTAACCATACCTGAGAGTTGTGGTCCTGGTTACGGGCAGATTGTTTGCATTTTAAGGGACAATGTCCTTCAGAGAGGATGTTTGTCCTGGGATCTAGTTGCACCGGGGGCCCAGGCTTGGAAGTCGCAGTAAGGTAGAAACAGCTGGTAGATTCCACAGAGTCACTGAGGCCCAAGAGGCTAACGGCCCCGGTGGCACTCAGGAGCCTTCTCTTGTTGTGATACTTCAGAAATATTGTTGCTAATGTTGGCACTTTGAAGAAGCATGCCACAGTCCCTGACTTTCTAGGGATATACCATGGGGACATAGATTTGCCATACAAGAGTTGGATGAAAGCTAAAAATTTGCCTCAAACAGTGAATGTTGTCTTCCAGTCAAGGAAAAAAAAAAAAAAAAGGAAAGTTCCTAAAGATTCTCTTTTTAGTGATTCAGATTCATAGTTTAAGATATACTTTGAAAAAAGAAATAACATATACCTCAAGTGTCATAGAAAAGTGGAGAATTCTGTGAACATTTAGTAAGTATGTAATGTTCACATCATAGCAATAATCCATCCAGCAATTTAATGTTAAAAATCAAAATAGGGTATTGTGGAAGAGTGTCGAGACAGGAAGGGAGCCAGAAGGGACTATACGAATATTTCCACATGGCCAAAATATATTTTAATGGACTCTCTAACACAGAAAATGCAGCTTAATGAAGGTACAGTGAGGTCTGTAAACAGGCATCCAGCATCTTACGTAACCCTGGAGGAATGCGGTAATATTTATTTTGGCCAAGACTGTGGCTTTGTTTCACTCTTAAGCATTTTAACCATAGTGCTTAAGTCACTTGGTCAAATAAATCAGATGTGTTGTTCGTTTGTTCATTGCCCTGATGGGCGGCTTGGTGGAACAATTCAGCTGTAAGGCTGGGTTACGGCAGCATTGATGGTGTCTGTAAATCCCGTCTGGAGAGAATGGTGTACTTGTTGGAGGAGATACATTGTAGATTTCTTAGTCCGACATATGTAACGAAATCTACGCTAACAGGTTTCATCCATAAACTCTCATGGCGGAAGGAATATGGAAGTACTAATGATACTTTCTGGCAACATTGGACATTTGCCTCCTGCACCCTACTAGGAAGAGCTTGGACTTGGGGGTCAGAAGATGTGAATTCAAGTTTTAGTCTTGTCTCGTAGCTATGTACTTGGGCAAGTCACAATCTTGGGGGCCCACTTGCTCGTTTGCAAAATAAGGGCGGTAACATCCGCCACGCGGGTCTGTGAGGAGCTGTATGGTCATCTCCCATGGTTATGCTGTGACGCCCAGAAAATCGCCTGGAAATTAAAGCTGTCAGGCACTTATGCGGGTGATGGGAACTGCAGCTCAGGAGACACAGAACCAGGTAGAAGGCTGACCGGTGTTCCGAGGAAGACACAGAGGGGCAGAGTTACAAGGCCAAATGTCACGTGTCCAGTTCACATGTAGTCCTCTGTGAAACTGGGCTCACTGGGATTGCTTGGATTAATGATGCAGACGGGGGACTGAACCTTGTCGGATCTCCGCGGCTCCTTTCCGAGTGAAGAAGGCAAGAGATTCGCCTGTCAGGGTGAGGACGGGTAAGGCCGGCTTGAAGGCTTGCAGCTGGCGGTGACTTTGTTGTCCCCTGATGAGCGTCTGCATAAAATCCTCCCCTCTTACGGCCTTGCTACCCTGTTTTATTTTATTATTTACTTTATTTTATTTTTTGAGAGACACAGTGTGTAGAGTGGGAGGAAGGGAAAGGGGGGGGAGGGCAGAGACAGAGAAACTTAGTAGGTTCCACACCCGCTGTGAGCCTGATGCAGGGCTCGATCCCATGACCCTGGGGTCCTGACCTGAGCTGAAATCAACAGTCAGATGCATAACCCACTGACCACGGGCCACCCAGGTGCCCGTGACCCTTTTTTATTTATTTTATTTTACTTTGTAAAGATTTTATATACTTATTTGGGAGATGGAGAGAGCAGGGTGGGGGGGTAGGGCAGAGGGAGAGGGAGTAGCAGGCTCCCTGCTGAATAAGGAGCCCTGCTGAATAAGTAGGCAGAGAGGCCGGCAGAGAGAGAGGAGGAAGCAGGCTCCCTGCAGAGCAGAGAGCCTGATGCGGGGCTCGATCCCAGGACCCTGAGATCATGACCTGAGCCGAAGGCAGAGGCTTTAACCCACTGAGCCACCCAGGCGCCCCCCCCCCCCCAATGACCCTATTTTAAAAGGGACTTTCTAGCTAGGCTTGCTTGCTCTGTTTCGAAGTGTCTTGTTGGTGCTCGTGGTAACACCCATGAACAGAGCACGTGTGACCGGGACTAAGGCGGTGCTCAGAGGTGGAGACGACTGGGCATTTGACGAGGTGACACGCGTGAAGCGGCTGCGGGCCCTCGGGTCCCGGGGGAGTCTGCTCTCTCCCAGCTCTCTGCCGCCCTCAGCTGTCCCCGCTCTGCCCGCAGCCCGGGCTCGGCTTCGGGTCCCCATGGCCAGCTCTCGGGCTCTGTGTCCACGGACCGTCCTGCCCTCGGCGTCTCTGTTCTACCCGGATGCGCCACGAGCTTCTGGACGCTGCCCAGGGCACCAAGGAAGGCAGGGAAATGTGGCGGGGACAGGCCGAGGACACTGGCACGCAGGGCACAGGACCTTCCGTCCGCGCAGGGGGAATGGGGGTGCGAGGCCAGAGGAAGGGCCACTGCCGGCTCCTGCCGGTGGCCGTGGGAGCCTGGGCTCGGAAGGGGACGAGGAGGAGCCCAGGCCCAAAGCTGGGCGGTGGTCAGGGAGAGAGACGGCGGTGCCACTGCAGTCGCTGTGCGGGGCGGCAGGGCCGTCCTTCCGTCTTTGAACAGTCGGTGGGGAGCCACGGGTACTGATGCCAGTTGCCGGGTAAGAGGGACAGAGGGGACGTTTGGTTGCAGTGGCAGCAGGAGAACGCACGAGTGGGACGCGCCCTGCGAGGTGGCGCCGCTCGGTGTTGGTGCAGCAGCAGTGGGGCCCCGGGGAAGGCAGCGCAGCGTCGACGCAGGGAGGGGGTGCAGATGCGGGGCCACCTCAGCGTCACCGAGGCGTCTCGTAGGACAAATGAGCCCAGTTCTGCATGGCTGGTGTCTAGGCCCCGGGGCGGCGTGTGGAGGGTGCCGCGACCCTGGGGAAACGGAAGTGCAGCTTCAGTGTGTTCAGGAATTAGGAAAGGATGATTTTCAGTTGTTACCGAATCCCAGTAGCTGACGGTGTGATTGAGGCTCAGGTGTGCGGTGCAGTGACTCCGCACTTCGCGCCACACCCCGTGCTCCCGCCGACGCCTCCGCAGCCCCGGCAGTCCCGAGCCCAGCCCTCGCCTCCCCTCTGGTGGCCGTCAGTCTGCTCTGTAGCAGAGTCTGTTGGTTGGTTTGCTTCTCTCGCTCTCTTCTCCCAATTGCTCATTTGTTTTGTTTCTTAAATGCCACAGATCAGTGAAATTATATGTATATATTTTTTACTAATATATTTAGCTTCGCAAAATGCACTCCAGCCCCAGGTGTGTCCTTGCAGCAAGATGCCATTCTCTTCTGTGGCTCAGCAGTGTTCCACTACGCACACGCATGTGTGCATGTACGTGTGTGCGTGATAACCATGTTCTGTTACACACGCATGTGCACACGTACGTGTGTGACTGATAACAATGTTCTGTTACACACGCATGTGTGCATGTACGTGTGTGCGTGATAACAATGTTACACACGCATGTGTGCATGTACGTGTGTGCGTGATAACAATGTTCTGTTACACACGCATGTGTGCATGTACGTGTGTGCGTGATAACAATGTTCTGTTACACATGCATGTGCACATGTACGTGTGTGTGTGATAACAATGTTCTGTTACACACGCCTGTGCACATGTATGTGTGTGCGTGATAACAACAGTTCTGTTACACACGCATGTGCACATGTACGTGTGTGATATTACATACGTGATGTGTTCTCGCTGTGTTACCGACGTTAGCCGTTCTGCAGCTGTGACGTGATATTTCACTGTAGTTGTGATTTCTCTGACTTGGTATTTCTCTGATGGTGAGTGACGCTGAGCATCTTTTTTAAGTCTGTGGACCGTCTGGGTGTCTTCTTTGGGAAAATGTCTATTCATTCTTTGGCCCATTTTTTTAATTGGATTTTTTTTGATTGTTGAGTTATAGGAATTCTTTATATATTTTGGATACTAACCCTTTATTGGACATATACTTGCAAATACCTCCTCCCATTCTGTAGGTCGTCTTTTAGTTTGTTGACTGTTTCCTTCGTGCAGAAGCTTTTGGTTTTGATGAAGTCCTGATAGTTTATTTTTGCTTTTGTTTCCATTGCCTCAGAAGACAGATCTAAAAACAGGTTGTTATGGCCGAAGTTAGAGAAGTTATCGCCCGTGTTCTTTTGTAGGATTTTTATGGTTTCCTGTCTACATTTATATTTTTTATCCATTTATTTTATTTATTTTTGTGCACAGTGAAAGACAGTGGTCCATTTTCCTTCTTTTGCACGTTGCTTTCCAGTTTTCCAACACCGTTTGTTAAAGAGATTGTCTCTTTGCCATTGCATATTCTCTCCTGCTTGTCCAAGACCGATTGACCGTATTATTGTGGGTTACAGAAGGACTTTAAGGAGGGACTGCAGCATACCGCATTTGTGCTCAGAAAGACGCGCCGAGTTCCTGAAGAAAAGCGTACAGCTGAGGAGATGCAGAAGCAGTGATGAGGGTCTGAAAGAAGGTGGTCGCTGGAGAATAAGCGAAAGAGGTCGGATTCAAGGATTGCTTAGGAGGAAGGAAGGATCCTGACGAGTCCACAGCAGTCAGAGCACCTGTGAGCACACGTCCGGCCTGCGAGGGCTGCGGCGAAAACACGATCCGCACGAAAGCAGGAGGTGAGTCTGTGCAAAGGGGAAGGTGGGTGATGAGATTAGGATGACCCTGAGCCTCGGGGGCATAGACGTTCTAGGAGCCTCCCCGGCGACTGAGGAGGGCAGCCGCGGAGGGGCATGACTGGGACAGTGAAGCGTGCGGGAGGGAAGCGGTGAGTAACGGCCTCAGACCTGGGCCGTGGGTCACCGACCACGGGAGTCACAAACACGCAGGAGCCGCCAGCGGCACACGAGCTGCTCGGCCAGGCAGGGGAGCGCGGGGAGCGTTCGTCCTGGCCCGGTGGTCTCGGGTGACCCCGACCTTAAGGTGACCTGGTGCCCCTGCTGGTTGGGACAGCGGGAGGGGGCGGCCCAGGGGCGGCGGCAGGGCAGCGTCTATACTGGACGCAGCCAAGCCCGAGTCCGCTTTGAGGTGTGCGGTGTGGAGCGTCGAGAACATGACCCACGCGTCTCGGTCTGTCGCCGCGCACGGAGGTCAGCTGGGGGCGCCCAGACGGCGCGGGAGGGCCGGGGCCGACCCGCGGGGGACGCCCAGTTCGGCGCCGTCCTCCGCCGCGCGTGTCCCGCCGCTCGAGGGCTGCGGGGCTCGGCCCAGCGGCGGCTCCTCCGTCCTCGGGGCCCGCGGGGCGAGGCCGCGGCTCTGGTCGTTTCGGAAACGGGTCTCGTTCCGCTTCCGGCCGGCGGGTCCCCCGGGGTCGCCCGCACGAGCCGCTCCCGGGGACTCCGGCGAACGCCGCTGATGTCGCCTCGGAGCGGGTGAGGTCGCGGGGGCTGGGGGCGGCGGGAAACACGGCGGGGGCTGGGGGCGGGCGGGGGCGGGCGGGGTCGGACGGGGTCGGGCGGGGGCGGACGGGGTCGGACGGGGTCTGGCGGGGGCGGGCGGGGTCGGACGGGGTCGGGCGGGCCGGGCGGGGGCGGGCGGGGTCGGACGGGGTCGGGCAGGGGCGGGCGGGGTCGGACGGGGTCTGGCGGGGGCGGGCGGGGTCGGGCGGGGTCGGACGGGGTCGGGCGGGGGCGGACGGGGGCGGACGGGGTCGGACGGGGCGGACGGGGTCGGACGGGGCGGGCGGGGCGGACGGGTCGGACAGGGACACGCTGAGCCGCGCCCCCGCCGCGCCGGACGCTGCCCAGCGCTCGGCCAGCCCGGGGTCGCCGCGGGGCCCAGCGGAGCCGTCACGCGCCGTGGTCCGCGCGGTCCTGCTCGCGGGGTTACGCGGGTTTCCCGGGGTCGAGGGTGTGTTGCGTGGACGCGTCCCGGAGGCGGACGCGAGCGGCTCCGGGGCCGCGGGAGGCGCCGTCGGTGCTGCCCTCGCGGGCACGGGGACCCCGACGCGGCGGGCGGAGGCTGCGGCCTGGGACGCTCCGAGCTCGGGGCTGCTGCGGGGCCTCGGCGCCCCCGTCCGAGCTCTTCCCGCCGGGCCGCGTGGAGCCGCGGGCGCGGCCGCTTCTCCTGTTGTGGGCGCCGGCGGGGATGCGGCCCGGGGTCCGCGCCGCCCCTCCGCGCCCTCCGAGCGACCCTGGCCGCCCGAGCTTCGACACCAGACTTGGGTCCGAAACCCACTTCCCGGCCGGAGAGCTCGGGCCAGTTCCTCCGACTGCAGAAGCCCCCGAGGCCGCCTCTAGTGTCCGTGGACGCGCCCGCGTAGGCGCAGGAGAGCCTGCGGCGCCCCGACCGGGAGACGCGCCACCAAGAGCCTGGAGTCCAGACCCGCCCGGCCCCAACGCCTGGGGCGGCCCTGAGCCCCCACGGACCTCGCTGGGCTCGCGCTCCCTGTCGGGAGGATGGGAGACGGGGCGGCACAGTCCCCAAGACCCACGGGGCCCGGGGACACCCTCGCCGCGGGCCTGGCTCACTGCTGGCCTGAAGCCCGGCCTTCTCGCTCCTGCCCCGCAGCCTCCTGCTCCGCCCGTCCAGGGAGACCCTCCTGTCTCGGCAGCGTCGGGTTTCCTGCGTCTGTCCCTGTGCGCTGGAGCACAAGCGGCCTTATTTTACTTAGGAACCTTACCACGTTTTGGTTCTTGTCGCCCCATCGGGACCACGAGTCTCCCAGAGTAAGGGCTGCACTGTGCGCTCCGGCTTCTTTTGGTCTAGGCGGCGAACAGCTGACGGGACAGGTGACAGCTCGTCCCAGCGACAGCCCCACGTAAACAGAGCGCAGAGCTGCGAGCTTTTGACTTTAGAACAAGGAGCGACCGGTCCCACTCCGGGAAGAGCCGTGCCCTCTGCACCAATAAGCTACTGGTTCACCCACAGCCCTCTGCCCAGAAAGGCCGCTTCGCAGGCCGACCTGTGTGCTCGAAGAGCTGCTTCGCTCTGAATTCCCATGGGGCTGAGCGAGTCCTTCTCCAGATGAAGCTGTGCTGTTGTGGCCCCGCAAGATTGTCCGTTCCTTTGTCCTGGAGGCCGATGGGCAGAGCCAATCCGCGCAGCACTGTACGGTCTCTGTAGGGGACAGGCAGATGTGACTCAGAGCAAGTTTGGCGTCTTTCCGGAGTAGGGCCAACGAGCTCACCTCCGAGTCTGCCAACACAGGAGGCCCCGGAGACTCCGACCAGCCGAAATCCACCGGCCCCAGACCGGGAAGATGCCGACCGCGGCGTGGGCTGTGATCGCCTGCCGGCGGCCACGGAAACAGGAAACCCTCTGACTCTTGAGAAACCAGTTTTACTGCTGGGGTGAGATTCCACAAGTAAACTCTTAGTGGGAGTAACAGGCAGCAGCAGGGGTCCCGTGGTCCACATGCGTGCGGTCGCAGTCTGTGTCGGGGCTTGTCTCGGGGCATGTCTGCTTCTGTCTCTTCATTGACTACCCGATGTTTGGGAGGGACATTAAGCAGAAATCACGACTCCACCTGCCCGGGGCTGGTACGCTATCATCGGGTTTAGGAACAGCATCTGAGTTCATACAGGGCCGCTCCTATGTAACTGACCTGAACCGATGCACCCCAGTCACCTCAGGGTTGCGAGCAAGGCCCTACGCCAAGCTCACCGAACGCGCATCCGGTGCCGACCGCTCACGTGCTGGTTTCCGTGTGGTTCAGGGGTCAGAACAACAGCAAAATTGGCATTCACGGGCCCTAGGATGGTGACATCCACTTTCTGAATGTGTCAGTGACAACAGGGACAGATTGGGATGTTTTCCAACTCACCATTAGTGAGGAGCACTTTAAAGGGGAAGATTAACGGTCACCTAATGCTGCTGGAAAAAGAAAGTGGGAGATGCATCAACCCCCATCGGGAGAGGTCTTGCTCATAAAAACTGACAGAAATGCAGATTAGTTTTAAAATCCATGTCTCGGATGTCTGCTGTATGTAAGACCCCTCACGAGGCATTAGGAACCTGCCAGAGAACGAGAGAGACGGGAGAGAGACGGGAGACGGACGGTATCGAGGGAGCAGGGACAGGACCCTGGGCCGATGTCAGAAGGCGGAGGAAGTTTTCTGAGGAAGCTGCGTGTCTGCTTGGCCCTGAAGGACGCCAAGGACTTTGGTGAGTGGAGGACGTTTCAGTGACCGTCTTCCATTGGCCACCTGACAGACCAGACATCTGTTCCCTTGTCCCTGGGGGTGGTGAGCAGCTATGGAAAGAGCAGGTACTTCTGCATATTAAAGTAGAAGCCACCAGGCGGCTGGTTAGATGAAAGGGTCTGGTTCCGTGATCTCTTCCGTGAAGCCACCGTATGCTCACCTTTTGGCCGGAACGAGGTCCTGGGGCTGAACTGTTGGGCCATGGTGACTGTTTTTGTTTGATATGATTAAAATTACTTTTCTTTTTTGACTATGAACACAGTCAGTGGCAATTGTCTTTAAAGTTGAGAAAGGCAGAAGAGGAGTGGGAAACACAGAGATGCCACAGTGCAGACGACGTAATAATCTGCATTTTTCGGTATTTCGGGTCTGTGATTTTCACTGATGCAGTCGCACACTCGCACCGATAGCGGCTCCTGCGGCCGCGCCAGGGAGGAAGGAGGGTCGCACGGCGGGAGGTTTCCGGCGCTCACAAGGCACCGCAGGCTCTGACACTTGCGGTTGAAGCACGTGAGGAGTTCTGCCTGGTTTTCAGTTTTAAGGAGACCAGGGACAGATTGGACAGATTGGACAGATTCTGGCAGAATCTCCACTCTGTGCCGAAGTCGTAAGTTCCGTGAAATCTGAGTGGAAGTCGGCGTGTTTCTTATCCTTGCTTTGCAAAAAGGAGTGAACTGATCAAAAGAAACCCAGCAGTTGAGGAAGCAAAGGCTCACACCCCCACTTGGGCTGAGCGCTGTGTGACGGCTTCCCTCACTCCCTGGCCGCGGACCCCACGGCCGCCGGGTGCAGCCGTCACTTCTCAGCACGGGGTTTTAACGTGACGGAACTCGGCCCAGGTGGGTTCGCTGACGTTGACCTGAGGCTTCGTAGGGAGCGTGGATGCTGTTGGCTTTGTGTGACTTCGGTTGCGTTGGCCCGGCTGTTTGGGTGTGCCTTGCTGACGGGGGAGGAGGGTTGGGAGGGTGAGGAGAGCCGGGCAGGCCGGGGCCAGACGGAGACGAGCTGGAGAGGGGACGCGCCGCGTAGCGAGGGTTCACGCGTGAGCAGGAAAAACCACGGAAGAAGGCACTGTCTGGGTTTACTGTTTTGGGTTTTGCGTTCACGAATGCTTCTGTAAGGACACAGTCTTCTGAAGGAACTGAAAGAGTGTTGAGTTTCGTGTCTGGGTCAAGACAGTTGATCAAAAAGACGGAACGTGGGGCCGAAGCCCCAGCGTGGAGGGGGGACCCCGGGCCGTGGCACTGTGGGAGGAAGGGATGGGGGGCGGCGAGGAGGGAGCGCGGGGTGAACTCCCGCTCCGGGATGTGTAGGAAGCCCCAGCCGAAACGGAGTTCCAGACACACCACAAATGGCCATTCATTTGCCCAAACAGTGGAACCCGCGATGGCGCTCCGGGCGCTCCTGGTCCCTCCTTAGGTCGTCATGACGGCGTGTTGGCCGGACTCTGCTGGCGTCAGGGTTTCCTCGGGAAGCTTTGCCGAGCCCGTCCGTGTTTTTGTGTCTCTACCGCGTCGCTCCCATGGCCTGAAATGCCTCAGCGCCTTCTCGCCTCCGACCCTGCCCTCTGTCCCGACGTGCTGCCTGTCCCTGACTCCTCCACCCGGACCGGCCGGCGGCGTGCTTGTCGGGCTCCCGCACCCTCTGGCCGCCCGGCGCGCCGGGAGGTCCTGGAACAGTGACTGGCGAGTGATAAACACTGACCACGTTGACGGGAAGAAGTCCACGAGAGCAAAAAGGACGCTCCGTCTCTCCGGAAAACTATTTGCACTGTTGACCTTACGAACATCCGCTCACCGAGGAGCGTCACCTCTGACGGTGCAGCGATAGCGCCGCTCCTCCTGCTGGATCTGCCGCGCGCTCGCGTGCGAGCCCAGCAGGCCGCGGGCCCCGTGACGCTCCGCTGGCAAGAAAGTCGATCGGGAAAGGCGGGTGACCGGGCCAAGGTCGTGAAGCTGGTAAGTCACGGAGCGGGAACTTGTGCCTGGACGGCCGGACAGAGCCCCACGTGCCCGTCCACTTACCTGCGCAGTCCCCTTCCCTCGGGGCCAGGCGGAGACCTCGCTTCCTCAGCGAACTTTCCTACATCGTCCGTCTTCCAGGACCGTAGTCCCCGGCAGGGGACATCCCGCGTCTCTTCTTCCCACTTTGTGTGGCCTCCGTCTTGGGAAGCTGTCGGGACAGCGGTTCCCATCCGCACTGGGGAGAGGAGGAAACGGCGGCCTGGGGCGGCTCTGATTGGACGAGGCCACCCCCCGTCAGGTCAGAGGTCAGACTCCACTTTTCAACTCTCATCTGGGGCTTCCAGTCTGGAAGAAAATGCCTTAGGCAAGGGTCCTTCCTAACAGTTTGGGGCCCACAGCAGAGTTGACAGAATTCTAGAATTGCAAGAAACCACCAGGGTTACCTGAATAAATGTCCTCACTGATTGGGGGGGGCATGTCCCGGGCTCCAGGGCAGCGAGCGCGCGGGGTTAGCCCGGCCGCCGCGTGGCTCTTTCCGGGCGACGTGCCACACAGAGCGTACGTCGCTCAGATTTGAGCCACGGCGAGAACGTCTTGACGGTCATTCCTTGGCCTCCGTGCAAAGGGTAGCTTTTTCGTAGTAAAAATCTATTCACCGTCCTTGGCGCAGGCACTTACCGGATGGCTTGATCGGCTGGGTTTTGGGCTTTGCTCTCCTGCGGGCCCCGGGACGGCCCCTCCCAGCCGCAGCCCTCCAGCCCGCACCGCCTCCCCCTGTGCCCCTGTCACCAGCCCTTTGCTCCCCTCAGGCTGCCTCCCAGCGGTGCTCCACAGGCCCAGCTGAGGCCCTTTCCTGGCTGCCATCCTGCACCGGCACGTGAACGCTGGAATATTCATGGCTGCCTTTGTGAGCAGTAACACGGGAATTAGAACTGCCAGGCAGGCGGCCGGCGCGGAAATGGAGCCGGTAGAGCAAAGCCCTAATGTGAGAAATGGCCTTACAGGAAAGACCTCGGAGCCCCGCCTTCCCCGTCACCGTCCCAGGATGTCGCCAGGGAGACGCCTGCACTGCCCAGGGTCCGCCATCTCGGCCACCTGCAGGACAAGGGAGGTGACCCTGCTCTCCTGGGTCCACGGGGGGGGGGGGGGGAGGGCGGCCGGATTGGAAAACAGAAGGTGAACTGTGAGGATCAAGGGGACGGGCCCGTGTCAAAAAGCGCCGTGGACGCCACATCTAGAGCTAATAACGCACCCTGCGCTGGCCCGCGGGACATAATAACAATCTTTAAAAAATGCACGTGGCGTGCGGGTAGGAGGAGGCTGACGGCAAATCAGGTTCGGTTCCACGCCCCAAACTGCGGTTCTGCCTCTCGTCGGTCCTCCGTGGGTGCTCTCTGCTTCGGTCGTTGGACTTGCTGACCATCCTCTGTCCTCACCGCTGCACTGAGGCCCGGGGCTTGGCCCAGAGCACAACGCTAAGCCCCACTTTCCAGATGAATAATGGGAAGGGGGGCGCCGAGAGCACAAAGTGACCCTCCACGTTGGCAGCATAGTGAAGGTTAACGTTTCTCTTCCCTTTATGATGAAGACGGCACAGAGGGCTGGGGACAGAGACCTCAGCGGAGGAGGAAGGGCAGTGTCACCGCCGCAAAAAACACCCTGAACTGTGCAGAGAAGGGGAGTGGAGTCTCGGGCGGCCTTTCCCAGCCAGAAAATGGGCACCGATGCAGGTGAGCTTGCCTGTGACTCTCAGGGCTCCAGGAACCATGACTCTCTCCAGGTGCCCGGGACCACCTCCAGGAGCCTGTGACCACCTCCAGGAGCCCGGGGCCCAGCCCCCCTTTTCTGTTCCCAGAGCCACCCAGCTGCCCTTTCCTTGCCCCGAGGTTCCTAACCCGAGTCCCAGTCTCTCTCCTCCCGTGTTCCCGTCTGACTTGAGCCGCATCTGCATAGGTTTCTGCATCTTTGGCATTCCTGGTGCCTAGAACCTTCCTTCAGTTAGGCAACTCTTCCCGCGCTAAGGCGTCCAGCTCTGCCCAGACCCTTGTATCCCTGCATTTGACCTCCCGGTCTGCACCCTCCCGGAGCTCAGAACCCTGCACTTGGGACTTCTAGACGAGGCTGATGTGGTGGGGGGCAGTGGGCACGTGTCCCCTCAAGGCTTGGTGAGGACCCCGGGTTCCATTCAAACACACGGGCCTGCAAAGAACGCCCACTGCCGCCTTCTCCAATTTCTGCCGTTCACTCCACTACCCTGAACCTCCTACAGATACTGCTTGGCCCCAGGCCTGCCTGCAGCTCATTTGGTGGCAAAAGCAGTAGTGAGGCTCCTTTTCTGGCTGTGAGACGCGCATGTCTACGCGGCGTGCAAGGAAGCCATGGTCAGTCACACACCTCGGTCACTACAGAACATGTTGAAAGTGAGAACGCGCTTTGATTGTGGATTTTATTGTAAGCGTGATACTTGTTAGGAAGGCCCGGGAAGCTGGCGCGGTGGCCGCCAGCCAGGTCGGGGGAAGAACAGAGCGGAAGACGCACCAGGGTCGGGCAGTGGGGAGGCGGGCGGGGCGGGCGGGGCGGGCGGACACGGCTCTCCCGGCTCCCTGGTGTCCCCGCACTCGGCGAGCGGCGGACCTACACGCTGGCAAACTCGCAGTCGTAGTCCGTCATGCGGCACATTATGAACTTCCACTGCCGGTCCCTGTGGGGACAGAGAAAGCCAAGGCCAGTGAGAAAGGTCCCTGCTGCCCGTTAGGTGCTGAATGACCTTCGGAGGGTTTGGGAACTTAAGGGGCGCCTGATCTCACTTGGTTCTCTAGGAAGCCTCTCGAAAACCATCAGGCACTCCTCGGTGAGGGGCGTAACCTCAACACCTTCTGGCCCAGGGCACCCGGTGACCGTCCCTTGGGGTCAGCTGCGCCGCTCTGTCCACGGGTACCTCGAGGACACACGGGTTAACAGCTTGAAATACAAGCATTTATTCAGCCTTGTCTCCTGTAAGAGACTGATCGCTGCCGAGCAAGTTTTAGATGTGGTCCTAAGAGGACCGAGGGACCCAGTCACACTCACTCTTTGGTGGCTCTCAAGCAGGGGCGCTTTGGCTCCCCAGGACAGTTTTCGTTGTCACAACTATGGGGGAGGGGAGGTTGCTACTGCCAGCCAGCAACTGGGGCCAAGCCTGCCACTAAACATCTGGAATGACAGGGTCGTCTCTGCAGCAGAGAACTTCTCTGTCAGTAGCGCTCAGGTTGAGCGACGGGGTGCCAGGAGGAACCCACTGGATGCGCAGAACTCCCTCCCAGTGGGTCCTGCGCTGGTGCCATTTCTCCAAGCCGGTGGCCTTCGCATCTTTCAGCAGAGCTGAAGGGACACGTGCTGTGGACCGTTAAGCCACCGGCTGTTACTGACAGTACAAGCGCACAGGCCTGCTCATTTTCAGCGAATACGTGACGCGGCATCTCAGTTTTCCAAGGTTCTGGGTTACTCCCCGTAACTGAACAATTTCAAGCGAATGGGAATTGGATATTTTGACAGGCATATGCGTATGTATATAATAAAGAAAATACCACCCCAAATTATGACTGTATATAGTCATAATTTTATTTTATACATTATATATAGAGAGAAAGAGAGTCATAATTTTGGATGGTATTTCCTTTATTAGGTTCCTTCTCACCTTCTTAACCAGCCAATGCAGGACTAACTCTCTTACTGACTTGGAGACCTCGTTAGGAATGCTGGGTGCCCCCGGCACTGTCCCTAATCTGCCCTGGGGGTGACACACCTGCTCACTGTCACCAGGCTCCCCCGGTTTCGAGTTCTAAGTCTTTCCTTTCCTTAAACACATTCTGTGCGAGGGCTCGGTCACTTCGCTGTTCTCACGGCTGACGAGTTCCATTTTATGTCTGCTCTTCCCTGTTCAGCTTCTAGGGCTCTGCCTCTAGAAAACAGCTAAGTAAGCTACTTAGAAACGGATGTACAATAAAAGGGACTAATGTGTGAGAAATGAGGGGCCCCTTGGGGGTAAACATACAGGTCTTTGTGGAGCCTGCACCATGTCGGGTGCCTTTTCAGAGCTATTTAATGTTGTTTTTTCTATTGTTTTGGTTGTTTAAATTCTGGGCCATGCTAACTTTGGTTAGTGCGATGTCATTTCATTGACAAACATAAATATCCCTGAGAGGTGAGTCACGCTCACATTCATCAAAGTCCATTATTTAATGAGCGAAGGTAAGTTTTGCTGTTTGCAAAAGGTTTGTGGTGGCTTTTCAGGGATTCCCGTGCTGCGTTCACGGGCTCTCCTGACGGGAAGCCCCTGACTCTGCGGGCGCCGTCTACACTAGCTGGGAGAAGACGTCGCGTGGTCTTACTGTTTTCTGTTGGAGTGGCTGGGGTAGGACTGGGAGCTTATTGGAAAGGCGATGGAGGAATTCTGCCCGCCTTCAGGTTATATAAATCTTTTCCTTTCCGAGTATGGGGGCCCCTCCCCCCCTTCCCACAACCCCAGGTGGGGGTCGGCGGCCACGGGGTCCAGGTAGACCGTGGATCCTCCTTCGACCAGTTTTGCCCTCTCCTCCCGACACTGGGTCAGAAATGTGCTCTTTGAGATTGAGCGACGGGCAGAGCTTAGACCACTAGAGACCTCGCTGAGGCGCGTCCTCCGCCCCACGGCTGAGCTTCTCTGGGAAGTGGGTTTGTGAGAACAGCGCCCCGCCCAGGGCCTTCCAACCCCAGGCGACTCTCCGCTCGTTCTAGGCCACGTAGGAATAAAGTAGGGAAAATCCCGGAGACCCCTGCCGACGCGGTCTTTGCCCTGGGAAGGCTCACCTTTCCACTGCCGAGAACGTGGTGGTTGCGCCTCGCATGTAGTAGTCGTAATTGTAGGAAATCATGTCCATTTCCTCCCCGTAGTGGCCTGGGTATTCCGTGGTCAGCCTATGCGGGAAGAATGAAAAAGTTTAGAGGAAAAGGATAAAAGACATTATTACAAAGAAGAGACGGCATTGGCGCTTCCCGGGAAGCCCAAGCCGGAGCTCGACGGTCTCCGCCAAACCGCTGGCTTCCGGCTTCTCCTTTCTTCTCGTCGCTGAACTACACGCTGAAAACGACGGAGGTGAGTGCCCAGGCCTTGAGGAAATACTACTATCGATATTAGTCCACGCCGTTCAAGTCTGCTGGAATCAGGCTTCCGCACGGTGGACTGTGATTGTTAGTGGATCATGACATCAGTCTCATTGGTTACCACCAAATGAGCTTTGAAAAAGAAAAAGTAGAGACATATCAGATAAGTTCTCATGTACGTGAGTAAAACCTTCGTTTCAAATGTACTGTGTATGTGCATTTATAATGCATGCTGTGGTCATTTATTATGTATTTTTTTACTCTGAGTCATGATTAAAATGTATGAAAATATTAAAGTAATATTTAATCCCCACAAAATCTGCCTGTTCCTTGTTCACCATTGTTTTGTGGCAACAAAATAGTTCCTGAAATAGTTCCTGCTACGTAGTATTTGCTGAAGGAATAAATACCCTTGGGAGAGTCCCTTAATCTTCGTTTCCTGGTCAGTAGAAGAACAGAAGAGCCTTACAGGTTGGTCAGTGGGACTAGTGCAGATGTGCGTGACGCGCACACGGCGGAAGTTGAATCCTACCAGCGGTTTGTGTCTTCTTCCTGCTTCTCCTGTCCCTTCTTTCCTCTCCCAGATTAAGCCAATCCCAGGCCACAGTAGGTCTGCTGTGGTCTTTCTGGAATAAATCTAGAATCTCCTGATTCTCATAAGGGGATCTTTGGGACCAAAACAGTCCTTTCCCAGTGACACGGGTCTGCCACAGTCTTCACCTGTATCTCCAAGCCAGTTACCGCGTGTCAGTTGCTCATTTCGGTTCACGAGGTCATTGCATGTTGTTGTCGCACATGTTGACGATAGAGAGATGCCCCACTCTACTCCATATTGCGAGGATTATCCTGAAATCCTAAAAAGACTGATTTATAACGTGGGAGGTCACTTAGGATCTCAGCGTTTGGATGCAGCAAGCTCGATGGTCCGCTCACGGTAGCCTGGAGTTAGCCGGCGCCCTGGAAGCCCCTTCTCCAGGCCTATGGCTGTTCCTCCACATGACACAGCTGTCCTTGTTCTGGGACTTTTCTCAAGACGTAGTGATGCTTCGGAGGATGCCAAGCCCAGCCCAGAGTGGGTTCCATGTGTTTTCACTTACTGTGTTCATGAAGGGAAATAAGGCTCTGCTAATACCAAAATCCACTTTGTGCTTCTAAAGAGACCCAGAACAAGGACTTCCTCTTTCTAATAAAAGTGTGAAATGACTCATAAATGGACTGAATAGGGCCTCACTTGGATCCTGTTGACTCGTGATCCCTGAGGATTCTCACACGTGTGAGACTAAAGTTTATCCAAAAAAGAGGCATTGGTTGTAAATGTGAATCATGCAGATTAGGATTAAAAGAAATGAAGTGGGAGGTGTTTTCCTTACTTCAGAGAATACAAAATATTTTCCAGAACTTTGAAGCACTCCTGGGATTCAGTATGCAAAAGCTAGCTGCCATTTTTCTCTGTTCGAAGGCAGAAGTTTCATACGGCAGTCCTGCACTATGCTAGGTCCAACTGTCAAAATTATTTGGAAATAATCAGTCTAGATAATTATTCTTTAAGTGTTTGCTGATTTGATGTCCGATTACTTGGTGAGTTCAACAAACTTGGAATAAAGTGGAAGAGAAAGGCTTGCATGTAAAAAAATGAAGTTTTAAGCTTTAAAAGGGAACAATTTATTCAATAATTTACCTTTTGTAGTGATCAGATACAGCCCCCACCCCCCATTAACAGTTTGTCTGGAGGCCTCTCTGGGGGTCCTGCCGTCCAGCAGATTTCTAGAGTGTCCTGGAGAAGGTCTGGTACGTGGTGATCGGTACGTTTCCATGTAGGTCCCAGCCCAGTTTTTGTTTTACTTGATTTGTGGTGGTGGTGGTGGTGGTTTTGTTACAAAACTGTGAGGTAAGTTTATACCATCTTACAGAACCCTGGGTGAAGGGGGCCAGGGAAGGAATCTGGACATTGATGGAAATTATGCCTGCTTTATGAAACCAAAAACAGAGAGGGAAATGGCCCAAAGCGTTAGTAGAAAGCAAACCTTCCCAGGACCATCCACAGAGGGAACCACTGTTTCCATATGATCCAGGACCCTGAGTTTTAGGATCAGATAGATGCGTCTCCGTTCAGTTAGTTCTTGATGATATCAGGCACACGCCAAATGTCTTAGTAAATGAAAGCCCCAGTATTCGCTCCTCCGAGAAGAAACGGAATTTGAACTGTCAGAGCTAGACACTGAGATAGGGACAAAGGGCCTTGTCAGGAGGTTTAACGAGGCTACGAGGAAGCAGAAGATCGGGGTTTCATAAGTGCTGGCATCAGGCTTCCTGAAGGGGGGGCTGGGGGGCAGAGCTGCGCGTGGTTCCAGCTTCCGTGTGAGTACCAGGTCACTCCAGGTAACGCTTTTGCAGAGCACACTTCCTGCTGAACACGGTCACACCTTCCTAGACCAACGACAACAATCGGACAAGCCCTCAGCTTGGTCAGATGAAGGCAAGGACCCTTTACTCAGCGCACTGGAACGGGTACATAATGGAAGCTCTTCTGTGGGGTCCTCACGTACCCCTTTACGAAGAACTCGTGTGTGTGTGTGTGTGTGGTCCCCCCATCACTTCTAGATGAGTGACTACTGGGTACACCTTCTCACCCCATAACACTTTTTCTGTCACCTGCACAGAACCACTCGTGCAGCTTCTCAGATGGGCTTGAATGAGACGGAAGGAAATTAAATAAATCTTAGGAGCTGAAGACAACCCGGTCAAACAGAGTCGATTTATAAGAGAAGATGTTCTCGTCTAAGGATCTCCGAGCACTAAAGTTACCAACAGATCTGACTAGAATCAAGACAGGGCTGCTGAGCAGGCTGCCGGCAGAATCGCAGCGCCCCAGGGAGGGCGCCCGGCTCCTGTGCTGGGAGAGTAGGAGAGACGCTCTCACACCCATTTCTAAAGATTTTACTTATTTATTTGACAGACGGAGATCACAAGTAGGCAGAGAGAGAGAGAGAGGAGGAGGAGGAAGCAGGCTCCCCACTGAGCAGAGAGCCCGATGCGGGGCTCAATCCCGGGACCCTGAGACCATGACCTGAGCCGAAGGCAGAGGCTTTAACCCGCTGAGCCACCCAGGCACCCCTCTCGCACCCATTTTGAAAACGGGAGTGGAGATACAACTTAGCTGGCCAAAGAGGCAAGTTTACATGTTGTCAGAGGTTTGGTTGAGGACCAGTTTTAATAGTCGAAAGAAAGGGTTTTAAATCTGTTCCTCAGAAGACAGTGACTCAGTGTAAAAGTGTATCAAAGTCCACTGCTACTATTGATTACGGAGTGGTTAGACCTAAAGTCAAACTTCACACCACGGGTCTGATCTGCGGGCGGAGTGAGCTGGATCACAGTGAGCGAGAATCACATTCTCCACCTTATCCCGCGCCGTGGGGCACCAGAGAGACACACCCCGCAGCCTCCGTGCTGTAGGAACTCCGAGAACACCCATCATTTCCACATGAACAAACCAGAATGGCCGGGGGGGGGGGGGGGAGCTTCAGCTTTTCTCTAAACGAGTATTAACCAAGGCTGTTTTCTGACCCATTCTTTGAGCAACTCACATCCAAACAACAATTTCAAGAAGCTTCTGGTCAGTCCAATCTCTAATTCTGTTTTGCTCGTATTTTCTCCATGTCCCAGACACCACCTTATTTTAAGTATATTACACTAATGTCCTGTTCTTGTTAGCACCAAATATGTAGCATTTGATTTAAAAATAACACATAGAATGGGACTCCGCCCCGGACCAAAAAACAAAACACAACAAGAAAACCACCAACATCCAAACCAAAACAAACCCCCCAATGAAAGCATCTTTTTTCACGACAATGACCAATCTGTTGGGCTCCTCAAGGGGTCAGAGGCCGCTGGCAGCACATAACCTTAGTGGTCTCGTTCACGGCGGCCTGGACGAGAGATTCAGCACTTGCAGAGTGGAGGTGTTGCGGCTGCCCCACAGTCTACTTCCAGCTACAAGGAGTATGTCCCTCGCGGACAGGCAAGTGAGACGTTTGTAAGGAAACAGAATCTGTCCGCGACCTATCCTCTCGCGCACCGCTCTTCCGGGGAAGCTCGCAGGAATTAGCCTGTTTCCGGCTGGACTAATCTGCTCCTCCTGGCACCCCCAATAGGAATTGCATCAGAACCTATTTGAACTGTTTTTGCAAAAAGGAGAAAATTAATGCAGTTATGCGTGAAGGAAAGCACCTGCAAAGGAGCAGCCACCTGGCTGGCCCCCCGGGCTGCTGGGGAACTGGGCCCGTGGGGCGGAATGACCAGGTCCCCTAGCCCTGCTCTGTGGAGAGACCCTAGACGCCGGGCGGGGAGGAGAAAGGACCTCCCAAGCCCATGTCTGTGTCCTCGCAGTACTTTGCCGATTTGTATTTCCAACGGCCCGAATCGTGTCACCGCACAGGGAAACAGTCCCAGAGAGATCTCGGACTGAAACTCCGAGGAGGAGAACTTCTAAATATTTTCCAAATGGCTCTCTTGGAACCGGGTTTCTGGCTCGCTAGCCGTGCCCGGGGCTGCTCAGCCAACATGCTCCCATTCCTACGGGCTTTCGTCAGCCGCATTACATCACGGTCACCTCTGTCCTAGACTCCTGGGGCAGCTCCGCCGCCAGCCTCTCTCCTCCAGATAACATCACCCCTTCCTCGTTCTCTCCCAGATGCCTCCGGCCTGCTCTGTCCCGCGGGTCGCACTTTCTGCCCTGGACGGGGAGCTCGGTCTGCGCAGCAGGTCTGTGGGGGAGGCAGGCGGACACGGTGCGCAGAGTCGGGACAACCCCCCGTCTGTGAGGGCGAAGCGAGACGACCCGCGAGCGCACGCGACGGGCTCCGTAAGCACAAGCACCGCCCTCCGCGCAGTAACTGACCTTCCTGTACACGCGTTCGCGCGGCCGGCGGGGGCGAGCGCTCCGAGGCGCGGCTGTCCCGGGGCGCGGTGGCGGCCGCAGGTCGGCCGAACGCGGTGCGGTGTCCGCGTCTCTACCGCAGCCTCCTCCTCGCTCAGAGGAGCCCGCGGAGAAGCCGGAGCCCCGGGCGGGGTGGGCCCGGCAGAGACACGCCGGGGAGCCGTGAGGTCGCTCCTGTCCCTGCCGCGCGGGGTGCGCAGACGCCGCGGCCTGTACGACGGACCGGAGCCGGCACGGAGCGAGCCGGGCCTCGACCCCCGACCTGCAGCCGCGGCTCCGGGAGCAGAAAGTCCGCACGTCCCGGACGGTCGGACGCGGGGAGACGCGGCCCGAGGTGAGGTTCGGGCGGACAGACCGCGGGGAGCGGCCCCCGTCGCCACTTACCGGCAGGGAGAGCAGCGGCCGGAGTCCCGGCGGCCGGAGGTCGCTCCAGGGGCGCCGCGGGGTGCGGGCCTCGCGGGGACCGTGTGGCCTCGGGTCGCTCGGGGTCGCCGGAGGACGGCGGGTCGGAGTCCGGCAGAGCTCCCGGGGCCGGGCGGAGACGGGCCGAGGAGGGGCTCTCAGCGCGGGGTTGCCGTAAGCCGCGGCCTGAGGCGCCGTCGGGCCACGGGTCGTCAGCGGGGCCCCCACAGCGGCGGGGCCGGGAGACCCTCCGTCCTCTCGCAGGGGGAGCGGCGAGGCCGCGCGGCAGGATCCGCGGGGTCTGGAGGCGCCGCACGGGCCGCGCCGGAGACAGAGCCGCTCGGTCACCGGCCGGGGCGCTCGGAGCGCGGCCTAGACGGGGGGACCGGAGGGACCGACGGCGTCTCCCCCAGGGCGCACTGCGGAGCGGCCCGAGCTCTCGCCTCCTGCGGCGGAGACCGGGGCCACCATCTTCTTTCCCGTCGTCCACCGCGGTACGGAAAGCGCTCAGGGACCCAAAGCTCCGAGCGCGAACCCGAGCACGTCGCTCAGCCCGGCCCCTGGCAAGGGCGCTGCGGTTCCGCCTGCGGCAAAGACGCCTGAGAGTCCGCGCAAGAGGCCCCGCCCCCAGATCAGCGGGAACGTCCAGCCGAGACCAAGGTCACTGACGGAGACTGAGGAACTCCAGAGCAAGGCATTGTAGCACATAGAATTCATGGCTTTTCTCCTGTAATTCTTTAGTCTTTCAAAGTTAAATTTTTAAAATATTTTTATTTTACTTTTTAAACTTTTCAACTCTTTCCTATTTTAACGTTTTTAATTATTTTATCTTATCAATACTTTTTTAAGAAAATCTTTTAAAATTTTCATTATTATAGTCATATTCTATCCCTTCATCATATTTAATCTTATTTTCTTGTATACCTATAGGTTTTTTCTTTAAAAATTTGGAATACAATTTCTTCTAATAGGTCAAAATATAGCCTAAATCTATCACATGGCTTTGTTCCAATCTGCAGCATGATCACATTCTCTTTCTCTCTCTTTTTTTTGTTTTACCAACCAACTTTCTTATCAATTGATTTTTTAGAATCTTTTAAAATTTTCATCTTTACAGTCATAATCCATCCCTTCATATTGTTTACCCTTATTTTTGTATATACATAAATTTTTCTTCTTTAAAAATTTGGGAGGTAGTTTCTTCTAAAACCAAAATGAAACCCAAAGCAAGTATGTGGATGTGTTCTATTCGCCAGTCTAATACACACACACACACACACACACACATATATATACATATATACACATACATAATTTTTTTCTCCCCCCCCCCATCTCTCCCCTGGTTTCAGGTCTCTTCTGATTTGGTTAGTGTATAGTTTTCTAGGGTCATTGCTACATTTCAGTATTTTGTTCCCTCATTCCTCTGTTCTTACCTGGATAAAATGACAAGGCAGAAAAACTCACCACAAAAAAAAAAAAAAAAAAAAAAGAACAAGAGGTAGTATCAATGCCTAACGACCTAATCAATACAGACATTAGTAATATGTCAGAGCTAGAGTTCAGAATGATGACGATAAGGCACTAGCTGGGTTCGAAAAAAGCGTGGAAGATATTAGAGAATCTATTTCTGGAGAAATAAAACCCCTTTCTGGAGAAATAAAAGAACTAAAATGTAACCAAGTTGAAAGCAAAATAGTTATTAGTGAGGTACAATCAAAGAAGGAGGTTCTTACTGTTAGGATAAATGAAGCAAAAGAGAGAATTAGTGATATCGAAGATCAAATGACAGAGAATAAAGAAGCTGAGCAAAAGAGAGACAACTACTAGATCGTGAGAGGAGAATTCGAGAGATAAGTGATACCCTAAGACAGAAAAATATTGGAATAATTGTGATTGCAGAAGAAAATGAAAGAGAGAGGGGGGCAGAAGGTATATTGGGGAAGATCGTAGCAGAGAATTTCCCTAACTTGGCGAAGGGAACAAGCATCAAAATAGGGGGCACAGAGAACTCCCCTTAAAATCAATAAAAGTCGGTCACCACCCCGTCATCTAATAGTAAAACTTACAAGTCTCAGAGACAAAGAGAAAATCCTGAAAGCAGCCCGGGACAAGACGTTTGAAACATAGAAGGGTAGAAATATTACACTGGCAACAGACCAAGCCACAGAGACCTGGCAGGCCAGAAAGGACTGGCATGATATATTCAGAGCACTAAATGAGAAAAACATGCAGCCACGAATACTATATCCAGCTAGGCTGTCACTGAAAATAGAAAGAGAGATAAAAAGTTTCCAGGACAAAAAAAAAAAAAAAAAAAAATTAAAAGAATTTGCGAACACCAAACCAGCCTTACACGAAATATTGAAAGGGGTCCTCTAAGCAAAGAGAGAGCCTAAACATAACAGACCAGAAAGGAACAGAGACCATATACAGTAACAGTCACCTTACAGGCAATACAACGGCACTAAATTCATATCTTTCAATAGTTACCCTGAATGTAAATGGGCTAAATGCCCCAATCAAAAGACACAGGGTATCAGAATGGATAAAAAAAAAAAAACCATCAATATGCTGTTTTCAAGAAACTCATCTTAGACCCAAAGACACCTCCAGATTTAAAGTGAGGGGGTGGAAAACAATGTATCATGCTAATGGACATCAAAAGAAAGGTGGGGTGGCAATCCTTTTATCAGACAAATTCAGTGTTAAGCCAAAGACTATAATGAGAGATGAGGAAGGACACTATATTATACTCAAAGGGCCTGTCCAACAACAAGATCTAACAATTTTAAATATCTATACCCCTAACATGGGATCAGCCAACTATATAAACCAATTCATAACAAAATCAAAGAAACATATTGATAATAATACAATATTATTAGGGGACTTTAACATCCTCCTCACTGAAATGGACAGATCATCCAAGCAAAAGATCAACAAGGAAATAAAAACCTTAAATGACACACTGGACCAGATGAACATCACCACAAATATATTCAGAACATTCCATCCCAAAGCAACAGAATACACATTCTTCTCTAGTGCACATGGAACATTCTCCAGAATAGATCACATCCTGGGTCACAAATCAGGTCTCAACTGGTACCAAAAGATTGGGATCATTCCCTGCATATTTTCAGATCACAATGCTTTGAAACTAGAATTCAATCACAAGAGGAAATTTGGAAAAAATTCAGATACATGGAGGCTAGAGAGCATCCTACTGAAGAATGAATGGGTCAACCAGGAAATTAAAGGAGAATTGAAAAAAATCATGGAAACAAATGAAAATGAAAACACAACTGCTCAAAATCTTTTGGATACAGCAAAGGCAGTCCTGAGAGGAAAATATCTAGCGATACAAGCCTTTCTCAAGAAACAAGAGAGGTCTCAATACACAACCTAACCCTACACCTAAAGGAGCTAGAGAAAGAAAGGCAAAGAAAGCCTAAACCCAGCAGGAGAAGAGAAATAATAAGGATCAGAGCAAAAATCAATTAAATAGAAGCCAAAAGAACAGTAGAACAAATCAACAAAACTGCGAGCTGGTTCTTTGAAAGAATTAATAAGATTGATAAACTCCTGGCCACTCTTATGAAAAAGAAAAGAGAAAGGACCCAAATTAACAAAATCAAGAATGAAAGAGGAGAGATCACAACCAACACTAAAGAAATACAAACAATTATAAGAACATATTATAAGCAACTATATGGCAGCAAATTTGATAATCTAGAAGAAATGGAGGTATTCCTAGAGACATATAAACTACCAAAACTGAGCCAGGAAGAACTAGAAAATCTGAACGTGCCCATAACTAGTAAGGAGATTGAAGCAGTCATTAAAAATCTCCCAACAGGGGCGCCTGGGTGGCTCAGTGGGTTAAGCCGCTGCCTTCGGCTCAGGTCATGATCTCAGGGTCCTGGGATCGAGTCCCACGTTGGGCTCTCTGCTCAGCAGGGAGCCTGCTTCCTTCTCTCTCTCTCTCTCTGCCTGCCTCTCAGTGTACTTGTAATTTCTCTCTGTCAAATAAATAAATAAAATCTTTAAAAAAAAAAAATCTCCCAACATGGATTGCATGGAGCACTGGGTGTGGTGAAAAAATAATGAATACTGTTTTTCTGAAAATAAATAAATTGAAAAAATTAAAAAAAGTCTTTCCCTGGGAAAATCTGTAGTTGTAAAAGCAGACTCTTAATATTAAAATGTGTTCCTATTTAAAAAAAAAAAAATCTCCCAACAAACAAGAGCCGAGGGCCAGACTGCTTCCCAGGGGAATTCTATGAAACATTTAAAGAACATTTAATAAATATTCTCCTGAAACTATTCCAAAAAAATAGAGATGGAAGGAAAACTTCTAAACACATTCTATGAGGCTAGCATTACCTTGATCCCCAAACCAGACAAGGACCCCATCAAAAAGGAGAATTACAGACCAATATCCGTGATAAACACAGATGCGAAAATTCTCACCAAAATACTAGTCAAGAGAATCCAATAGCACATTAAAAGGATGATTCACCATGACCAAGTGGGATTTATTCCTGGGTTGCAAGGTTGGTTCAACATCTGCAAACCAATCAATGTGATACAGTACATTAATTTAAAAAAAGGACAAGAACCATATGATACTCTTAATAGATGCTGAAAAAGCATTTGACAAATACAGCATCCGTTCTTGATCAAAACTCTTTACAGTGTAGGCATGGAGAGTACATAACTCAATATCATCAAAGCCATCTATGAAAAGACCACAGTGAATATCATTCTCAATAGAAAAAAACTGAGAGCTTTTCCCATAAGGTCAGGAACATGGCAGGGATGTCCACTATTACCACTGCTATTCTACATAGTGCTAGAAGTCCTAGCCCCAGCAATCAGACAACAAAAAGAAATAAAAGGCATCTGAATTGGCTAAGAAGTGAAACTATCACTCTTTGAAGATGATAGGATATTTTATGTGAAAAACCCAAAACATTCCACTCCCAAACTGCTAGAACTCATACAGGAATTTAGTAAAGTGTCAGGATATAAAATCAATGCAGAGAAATCAGCTGCATTTCTATACACCAAGAGCAAGACAGAAGAAAGAGAAATTAAGGAGTCCATCCTATTTACAATTACACCCAAAACCACAAGACTCCTAGGAATAAACCTAATGAAAGAAGCAAAGAATCTGTACTCAGAAAACTATAAAGTACTCATGGAAGAAATTGAGGAATACACAATGAAATGGAAAAACATTCCATGCTCATGAATTGGAAGAGCAAATATTGTGAAAATGTTGATGCTACCTAAAGCAATCTACACGTTTAATGCAACCCCTATCAAAAATCCCATCCATATTTTTCAAAGAAATGGAACAAATAATCCTAAAATTTATATGGAACCAGAAAGACCTCGAATAGCCAGAGGAATGTTGAAAACGAAAGCCAAAGTTGGTGGCATCACAATTCCAGACTTCAAGCTCTATTACAAAGCTGTCATCATCAAGACAGCATGGTACTGGCACAAAATGAGACACATAGATCAATGGAACAGAATAGAGAGCCCAGGAATAGACCCTCAACTTTATGATCAGTTAATCTTTGACAAAGCAGGAACGAATGTCCAATGGAATAAAGACAGTCTCTTCAACAAATGGTGCTGGGACAATTGGACAGTCATATACAGACCATTTCCTTACACCACACATGAAAATAGTCTCAAAATGGATGAAGGACCTCAATGTGAGACAGGAATCCATCAAAATCCTTGAGGAGAACACAGATAGCAACCTTTTCCACCTCAGCTGCAGCAACTTCTTCCTAGAAACATTGCCAAAGGCAAGGGAAGCCAGGGCAAAAATGAACTATTGGGACTTCATCAAGATCAAAAGTTTTTGCACAGCAAAGGGAACTGTCAACAGAACCAAAAGACAACTGAAAGAATGGGAGAAGATGTTCACAAATGACATATCAGATAAAGGGCTAGTATCCAAAATCTATAAAGAACTTATCAAACTCAACACCTATAGAACAAATAATCCAATCAAGAAATGGGCAGAGGACATGAACAGACATTTCTGTTGGCCAACAGACGCATGAAAAAGTGCTCCATATCACTCGGCGTCAGGGAAATACAAATCAAAACCACAATGAGATACGACCTCACACCAGTCAGAATGGTTAAAATCAACAAGTCAGGAAATGACAGATGCTGGCGAGGTTGCGGAGAAAGGGGAACCCTCCTACACTGTTGGTGGGAATGCAAGCTGGTGCAGCCACTCTGGAAAACATCAGGGAGGTTCCTGAAAAAGTTGAAAACAGAGCTACCCTATGACCCAGCAATCACACTACTGGGTATTTTCCCTGAAGATAGAAATTTTAGTGGTCCGAAGGGGCACATGCACCCTAATGTTTATAGCAGCAATGTCCACAATAGCCATTTGCAACGACGTGGATGGAACTAGAGGGTATTATGCTGAGCGAAATAAGTCAATCAGAGAAAGACAATTATCATGTGATCTGTCTGCTATGAGGAATTTGAGAGATAAGGCAGAGTGTTGTGGGAGGTAAGGAGGAAAGAAATGAAATAAGATGGAACCAGCGAGGAAGACAAACCATAAGAGACTCTTAATCTCACAAAACAAACTGAGGGTTGCAAGCTGGTGCAACTACACCAGCTACCCTATGGTGGACAGGGATGGGGCGGCAGGGTGATGGACACTGGGGACGGTGAGTGCTATGGTGAGTGCTGTGAAGTGTGTTGCCTGTCGATTCACAGATCCGTACCCCTGGGGCGAAGAATACATTATATGTTAATTGAAGAAAAAGAAAAAGTAATCCAGAGAATATATACAAGTAAAAAACAAAGTCTGAACCTTGAGATGAGGAGTTACAGATTAGCTTTGGTTGAGGCTTTGGGGTAGAGAGAGGAGGCTGTTCTCGTTAGCTGATTCTGTCGTTGCTAACTAGAGCTACCCAGGAATTAAGAACCGTGTTCTCTGGTGTAAGACCTGAGCTTCAGGAAGGCAGGGACATGGGCCCTGGAGAAAGTGACCCGTAAGGTCACAGGATGCCAAGTTTGGAAGAAAACTGAAATGTTATCTCTGTGGATTCGGAGAGTAACGTTTTTCCTTCCTATCAAAACATAACTTGCAGTGAATCTGATGAAAGGCCACGGGTCTGGAGAAGAACTGTGCATGGAAAGGGAAATCGGGGCTCGATTCGCAACCATCGGTTCCCAGGACCAGGGCCTGCAGCCGGCCACCCACGCTGACGGGGACAGTCTGCGCGGGGCCGGCCACGGCCACAGCCGCTTGGGGACCGGGGACTCGGGACCAGCAGGCTCTGGGGGGGGGCTTCTTCGGTGACACGGGTCTGTGGTTTGCAGGTGACGGCACTGAGCCCTGGAATCCTCACACACAAGTAAGCGTGTGTCTCCCGCACGTCTCCCGCCCGGAGCGGCCTGTTCGGCGACAGCACGTCTGAGTGTGTCCAAGATCCGGCCTCTGGCAGGGTCCCACCAAGACAGACCATCCAGGAGCAGCTTCACCGTCCTAAGTGAGGGCAGCGCCTTGGTCCCCAGCAAGCGACAGCCTCATTCTCACGCGGGCGCCGCCTGGGCGGTCTGTCCTCTCCCCCTGCGTGGCGGTGCTGTGTGTCCCCCGAGTGTTGCAGACGCGGGGCACAGATGCTCAGCGAGCTCACAGCGCGGTCGGGCTCCGAGCCGCGGGTGGCTCACGGCGGGGGAGAGAACGTGTCCCCCTGCTGCGCCGGGGGTCCCCGGGAGCTAATTCAGGCAGGTGAAGTGACGGGACGGAAGGCGTCGCGCAGGTGGCAGCTTCCGCAGGGGGAAGGCGCAGGGAGCACCGTGAGGGCCCATCGGAGGGACCGAGTGGAGCGGCGCTGGCAGGAGACCGTTGTCACCGCCGAAGCGTCCCCCTCACGGGCGGGTCCACACTGCGACGGCTCCTGCAGGCCCGCGGCGTCGCTCTCGGGGAGCAGCGCGGTCAGGCTCGGGAAGGCCGAGACGCGGCAGAAAGACCTCCG
Organism: Mustela nivalis; assembly: GCF_964662115.1. Classification (NCBI taxonomy): domain Eukaryota; kingdom Metazoa; phylum Chordata; class Mammalia; order Carnivora; family Mustelidae; genus Mustela; species Mustela nivalis. Next base: position 932,020 of record NC_139035.1, read on the forward strand.
TTTCGCCCGCATGTAGAGGGACATGCGACGTCATGACGGGCCGTTTGACGACGGCGCTGAAGCGTCCAGACAGCCGAGGCAGAGCGAGTCACACGCTGCGCACGGGGGTGCAGCGGGCTCCTCCGCGGCTGCTCCCAGTCCCCTTCCAGAAAGCTCCGTTTCCTTGGACAACCGCGGTGGCCCTCGGCTCTAGCGCCCTGTGGCCAGAGCCAGAGGCCGCCCAGCCGCGTCCTCAGGAGGCCTGACTCCGAGTCGGCCGCGCGTCTTCCTGAGTCAGGCTCTCCTCGCCCCCGCACTGGCTTCTGCTGACGTCAGTGACACACCTCGTGGCCGAGCGGTGGGCGAGGGGGGGCCCCGGCAGACCAAGGCTTGGGGACGTTCTGCCACAGGGACCTGAGTGTCTCGGGTGACCGAGCAGACGCGGCTCGTCTTTCACCTCCGGACTCGGTTCCCACACGCGTTTCCAGGCTCACGCAGCTCTTCGTGTCTTCGCCACGGGCGGGCGCACGCGGGGGACCTTGACGGTCATTTCTTACGGCCGTGCGAGGAGGGTCGGCCGGCGGTGGCGGGGAGCGGGAGGGGGCTGGGACCTCTCCGCAGGGGACCACGGACCCGGGGACCACGGACGGCGGGGGCAGCCTCAGAGAGCGACCGGCATCTTGGGACGTAAAGACCTGCGTGTCTTTTGGGTCTCGGCTCTCCGCGACACAGGTGAAGGTCAGGCGGTGTTTGGGACAGGGAGGCAGACCCCAGACGCCCCAGAATACGGGACTCTGGGAAGATGAGGTGTTTCCCTTCCGCGCCCCCTTACCTCCACTCGCTCCCACCTCAGCTGTTGGACAATTTTTCCAACACGAGTGAGACTGTTTCTTACCTGCCTTATCGCCAAGAGCCGTGGCCCTAAGTCCACCCCCCCCCCTGCTCGGCCGGAAGCCAGGTGGCCAGGGACTGGGTGACCACTAGAGGGGCCGATGCTCCTGTCCGTCTTGGAGAGAAGTTGTCCCCACAGGGATATGCGGCTCCCCCAGCTCCCCCTTCCTCTGCCGGGGGAGCAAGGGGTGCGCCCCCCCCCCCGAGACTACCCCGTGGACCGTCTCTTGCTTCTCTGCTCAACCAGCTCCAGTCACCGCTCTGCGACCCACCCCGACGGCGATGACCTTGGGCAGTGTCAGCCTTTGAGAGGCCTGTCTTTTAGGGAGGAGGCTGGGTCTACCCTGGAGCTGGGAAGGTCGCAGGGGACGGGTCAGCTCTGTGTGATCACAGCCAGCGCCACGTCCGGACGTATATCATCTCGCTTTATCCTCATGGAATTAGGAAGTGGCCACAGTTATCGCTCGTTCAACAAACGCTCCCGACCGCCGACGAAGTGCTTGGCACAAGTTAAGGGCTGGACCATATCCACACAAAGGTCTTTGCTTGCACAGAGCTTACACTCTAGGACAGGGGTGGGAGAGTGCGATTAAAAAAAAATACAAAAAACTTTTAGAGCAATTAAGTGAATCGTATTTCCTGTTTGTGCCGGCCCTTCGGAATCCCTTCTGCAAATACTCATTCCGTAATTACCCAGCAGACACTACGTTCCGAGCATGACACACGGCACTGGGGACGCACAGTCGACGTGTGCCCAGATGCCCCCAGTCTACAGCCAGTCCGAGTCCAGCACCGACAGACATCCACAAGGGGCAGAAGGCAGGGCCCCACGCCCGGTCCTCCCCCTGCCCTTATAGGGTGCCCCACGCCCCCGCAGCAGCTCAGGGCTGATCTCCGCATCCCTTGTCTCCAGAACTTGCTCCTCTGGACCACCTGGGGTACGGGGTACGGAGGCCCAGATGTTTTCCTCCGGAGCCTAAGGGGACGTCTTGCTAATGGGGTGACGGACTATTAGTCTGTTGCTTACTCTCACCCTTCAGAGAATTCATTTTCATTTTAACTGGCTCTCCCTGCCTCTCCACGAGGGAGGCAGGTTCCCCCTGGGAGTGGAGGGTGGGGGCGGGGCTTCCTGTTGGCAGATCGGGGACAGGAAGACCCGGGCCGTGCTTCTCGGGGCAGCTGGCAGGCTCCTACCGCCTCCCCACTCAGTGGGGTCCAGGCACCTTACGGACCTTCTCCCCATCTTTGAAAGCAGTTCTGGGTGTCTGGACTGCCTCTTGCAAAAGCACCTTTGGCGTCAAGGAAGTTTTAGGGCTCAAACAACCTCAAAGGTCTTTTGGTGGCCTGCAGGGGTTTTGAGGGCTCCCGGAGATTCTGTGTACGCTTTTGGTCTGAACACGGTGACGCGCTTTTTCTTTCCCTGGAGGCCAAGACCTACAGCTTTCATCGGATTCTCAAAAGTCTCAGAGACCCAGCAAAGGTGGCCGTCTTGGGACTTGAGGCCCAAAGCGAAGGGAGGTGACGTTCTAGCACAGTTACAGCCAGAGAGGAGGCGGGGAGGGGGAGGGGTCAATACCGAGACGGGAGCTCCAGCTCCTCGGTGCCCCTCCGTCGTCGGAGTTTCTGCCACCCCACCCCAGCACGTGCGAGCTTCAGGGCTTTGCTTTGGGACCTGTCACGGTCCTGACACCCTCGCCACGCCTGCTCCCGTCGTGGTGGGACGAGGACTGCTTCATGGCAAGGCCTGGCTCTGTCCTACAGCTACTGGTGTCGGGGGCTTCGAGCTCTGCGCTTACTGTTTCTCGTTACTTTGAACAGAAAACTCTTAGCTTCTGGAGTTGCCCACGCTGAGTGTCAGGGCGCCTGCTCGGGCAGCTTGCGGTCGCGCTGTCTGGTGGCAGGAGAAAGTGTGGCCCACGAGGCTGTCCTGTCCAGCACCACACCGCAGAGAGCCCAGTCCCTGGAGGAGCCAGACTTCGAACATGGGCGCGCTGGGACCCCTCGGTCCAAGGCAGAAACGCCCGGCTCGTGTTCAGACTGAAGAACTGGGGACGAGCTGTGTTGTCGACCCCCGCTGAAGTTTCCCGCTAAAGAAATATGTTCACTCCCCCCCAGTCAGTTTGAAGCCTGGGTCGGCCATGTCTGGCCTCAGCCCAGGGAGCACAAAAGGGGCAAAATTATACAGGCTGGAGTTACGAATGGGTCTAGAAAACACCATGAATGGGTCTAGAAAACACTAGCCTTCCTCTCGGGTCTGTAATTATAGACCACGTTTGCTGCTCTGACCTGTGACAAGGGAAAAATCAGCTCCGGCCAGGTCCAGCAGCCACGGCTGCGAAGAGACGTCACTGTGGTTGAGGGAGAGAGCACTGCCCCGGGAGTCAGCACATCCCAGCGGCGGGGTGGCCCCCCTGGAACGCCGCGTGACTCTGGACGAGTGACCTCTTTGTTCTGTGGGTTTGTAGGGTTCTTTCCTGCCAAAAGAGGGGTGTCGAGGCACTGGCTGATGAGCCGGGAGGTCCCTCCCAGCGGAAATGTTCCAGCCTCTCGTGAATGCTGTGCTTTCGTTTCCTTCACTGCTGCCCGCTGCCTTCCAAACTCCTTCCTGACGGCCCAGGCTCGTCTGCCGTCAGAAACAGGGACCACACCGCGCCCTCCCAAGCTCCCCTGCAGCCCCGGGAGTCTCCGGGCTTACGCTCGGCGGCCAGGCTTACCAACAGGAGTAGGGACATCTCTTGCTGTAGCGACAGCAGTAAAACTGCCACTCCCGGTCCAGCACGGACTCGAAGTAGCGGCTCTGGAAGCCGGCCACCAGCCCGTTGTTGGAGCATGTCTGGTACCTGGAGAGAAGGGAACAAGTGAGCAAACGGCCAGGACACCGCGACCCCCGCTCCCGCCGTGCCCGCAGCTCCCGGGGCAGCCTCCGCTTTGATGACCTAGACTCCTGGCAATTCGTGCCTCTTTGGTGGGGGGCAGAGGGAGAGAGAATCTTAAGCAGGCTCCACACCCAGTGTGCAGCCTGACACGGGGCGCAGTCTCGGGACCCTGAGAGCATGGCTGGAGCCAAAATCAAGGGTCGGATGCTTACGTGACCAGGCCACGCAGGTGCACCAGTTTTCCACTGTAATGCAGATGATAAAGACTTTGCTGTACTTGTTGAAATAACATATGGTCACCATTACAACTCCGACGACTCAGAGTATTTCCACTGAAGGAAACGGGGGAGCCTGGCTCCTGAGACGTCGATGAACTTATACTTACAAGAGTGCATGCATGGACGGACAGAGAAGCATCTTTTACAAAATAACACAACGTTATTCTTGCCACTTGAAACAGAAATCCCTTTATTTTACTTGCATTTAAAATAAGGAGAAAACAAAGAGAAACAATGAATCGATGAACTTCAAACAACATTTCTCTGGCTCAAGAACAGAGCCCCAGGATTTTGCATGGGACACCCATTCACTCAAGCCCATGCACCCCCAAAGCCCAGGTGGGCACGGATGGCACGTCGTACGGGGCACCCGTGGGAAGCTGGACTATATGCCCGGGTTCTCGGCACTTAGCGGGGATCTTCTTTCCGCCCGCTAGACTGTATGTCATCAGGGTGGGCTGGCTTGGAGTTATCCCCAGCGCCCACGGTGGGTCCCTGCACACGGCACACTTCTTCCAGGGTGACAGGCCAACGGACTGCCTCAAGTTCCCTGTAGGGACCTTTTTCCTGTCTTAGATGCTCTGTTCTATTTCTTTGAAGAAGGCAAACCCTTCTCTCTGGTCCACAGACCCTCCTCTTTCTTTCTAGCTGGTCTGCTGAGGCCTCGGGGCGTTGGCCCGGCCATCGGCACGGCACCCTCCTCGGTCCGGCTGCGGCCACTGCGACCATTTCTTCCCTCGTCCCTCCTCCACGACTGCTTTCTCCCGGCTCCGGCCCAAATCCCACCAGTGTGCGAAGGCTGCCACTTCCTGCTGGACGGGGCGGAGGCTGTGTCCACCTGGCCCGGTGCGGGGTGGGATCTCTCACTGGTCCTTCCGAAACCGGCCCTCAGCTCCGTCAGGCTCTCGTGTTTCCCATCTCCCAGCCACTGGTCAAGCTCGCGCTCGGGACGGTGTCTGCATGTGGTGGCCTGACGGTTCCGGAACACAGCCCCATTTCCCAAGTACAGGTAAGTTCCCGGAAGATACAGCGGATAGTGTAAGAAGAAGGAATCCAGAATTGCTGTCTCTCTCCTGCTCATCGGTGAGAGGGGCTTTGCTGAGACACAGACTATAAAACCAGTGATGGTTTCTTTGCAATCGCTGGAAACGACCCCGTGGACTTGCCGGAACTGGTATTGAATATACTTCCTGACTCTGAGCAGAAGGCATCTGACCTCTCATTCACTCATTCGTGCATAGCCACACTCAAACACGCACGCATTCGTCCATCCGCTCCACACACTACCCGGCGGTCCTTCTGCACAGTCACCACGCGGCCGTGCTGAGGGCACTGAGGAGTGGCTTGGTGTTGGGCAGCCTCGCGTCTCAGCCGGACTTGCCTGTCCCTGGGATGTTAGAGGTTCTGGCGGACCCCAGACACAGCGCTGGGAGATCAGGAGTGCGGGTTCAAGCGTGCGGTGAGACCCGAGCCCTGACCCACTAACCTTCTTTGCTCTAACGTTGCTCATCCTGCCACTTTGGAAAACACCTGCCCCCCTTGGGACTGTGACTGGAACGGATGCTCGGGTGTGGGGCAGCGCGTGGTCCGACAGCCTGCCGCGTCCTTCTAGCAGTGCGAGTGCGAGCCGTTCCGGAGGGAGGTTGTGGACGGCTTCTGCCATCGTCCTCCTCACCGTCACAGCAATTCTGGTTTCCTCCAAACAGCCCTTCGAGACCGAGCCAGGCTGCGGTTTCCCTGTGGCTCTTGTCCCATTGTCGGGGTTTGTCCTGTGGGGACCGTGTTCCCGGGGGTGAGTTCCCTTAAGTAAACATCAGTGTAGCAAGATAAGCTGAGCTGTTTCACGGAGCACAAGCCCAGCTCCGTGAATTCCCGCCGGCTGAGAGCCAGGCCGCTGGCCCCGCGACCCTATGCGGGAGTGTGTGTGTCACTCCCTCACACGCCACCTTCGATGGCGCTGCCCGTGAAGACCAAAGAACCAGGCGGGGCTCCCCTCCTGCCTCTGTCCCGCGGCCTCTCCTTCTGGGAGCGCGCGCGAGCGCGGAGTTCGGTAGGGCTTGTGGCCCACGCAGGAAGTCACGCCTTCCAGAAGCGGACTTGTGCCGGGGCACCTTGTCACACTCGTGTGGGGATCAGTGAGCGGAACGGCTAAGAGTGTGGACGGTGCTGCTGGACCGGGCTGCAGTCACCCCTGGCTGTTGTCTTGGGTGTAGGATTTATACTCCGTGTTGGCCTCAGTTTTCTCTTCTGTAAAATGGTCATAATAAGAGCACACACTCATTTAACGAGACGATGCACATGACTCCTGGCGCTCAAAGCATTTGTTAGTGTGACCTGCTTTCATTTCGTCCACTCGACAGCCGCGACTGTGAAAGCTGGGCCAGAGCTGCCTGCTCAAACGTCTCCAGTTGGAGCAAAGCCGGCGGACTCCATTGTGGCCCTGAGCTGCTGACCGCCCAGCACGAAGCTCCCGGAGGTGGGCCGGGGAGCTGCCGGCCCACACGCCCGCGGCAGCGCGCAGACGTGAGTGGGATGGTGAAGACCCTAAGGGGAAAGTCCGCTCCGACCTCAGGTTGAACCCGCCCTCGGTGCCCCGCACGGCAGCTCTAGCAGGAGTCTGACGGGAGAGCGGACGGAGAGGGGCCTGGTCAGAAGTCTGCCGTCCCCGGAGGCACGGGTGACACGGGAGAGCCCTGCTCCGATCCAGAAAGGGCCCTGCCGCTCCCCCCAGAAGTTTCCAGGACGCAGAGTGACTGAAGCTCGCCCCGCATCACCTTCTCCCTCAGGAACGAAGCCTGCTCCACGCCTGTCCCCTCCGATCACTGTTCTGTAAAAGCTCCTTATTGGACCAGACTCGCTCGCGCACGTGGCCACAAGCGGCAGGACCGCAACCAGGGGGGCCCGCAGGAGCGAAGCGGGCGAGGGTGGCCGTGAGCGGGGGCTGCGGGGCGGCCGCCCAGGGCCGGCATCGGTGAGGCGACTCAGACTCCGTTTTTAAGAAGGGGCGGGTGGCGAGAAGACTGGCTGAAGCCTCCGCCCTCGTCTCGGGCCGCTCGGCGCTCCTGCACGACCGGCCGGACCGCGGCACAGGCGCCCGCAGAACCGCATCCCGGGCGCCGACTCCCCAGCCGGGGTGCCCCGGCCGAGCGCAGACGCTCCCGCTCCCGCCCTTCGGACGCCGAGGGCTCGTTGGTTTCACAAACCCCTGCTCCACCGGACGGAAGAAACCTTCTAGACGGCGGGTCACGGGCAGCGAGGAGCCCTCCCCGAGAGCACGCGGGGACCTGCCATGAGAGGGCGGCCTCCCGTCGAGGAAGCGGCCGACCAGGTCCCACCCGCGCCCTGTCCTTGCCGCGCCGTGGAGCCGCACCGGAGCCCCATCTCGGGGAAACTGAGAGCAGGACCCGGACGCGGCTTCTTCTGAGGCCGAATCTCTGCACGGGAGCTCTCGGGGCCCAGCGTTGTGTCAAGACCGTCCTCTGCTTCCGGCTCATCCCCTGGCCGGGGTTTCTCTGTCTCCTGGAGTCCTCCTTGGGTCCGGGCTGTCCGTCAGGCCGAGTGACGGAGGCTGGGACCGGCGGGGGTGCCCATGTCTGGTCGGGCTGGTGAGCTCTTCTGTGGGGTGTTAGTCCCTCCTCACAGTCTCGGCTGGCTTGGGCCCAAACTTACAAAAAGCCCCAGCTCTTACAGCGAGTGACGGGTCTGTCCCAGGACAGGGTAAAGCAGCGCCCTCTGGGTCAAGCTTCCACAGTCACATCGGACGGCGGTTGCGCGGTCTCTTTCCTCCAGGCCCGCAGAGGTGCGCCGCGCTCCAGGCCCGTCCGCCGGTCTCCACCCGGCCGGCAGGGGTGGAGTAAGAGCCACTGGGGGACAGACACTGTGTGACTCAGCCTCCTTACTCTCCCCAGTTTTCCTCCCAATCCAGCTTGATGGGGGCTTAAGTTCCACCAAGAGATTCATTATTTTAGAATCAAGTTTTGATGCCTCTTAATTCTCTTTTCCCCAGAACAAGCCGTTGAGTGCAACTCAAAGAACACAGTCCACAGGGCTTCAGAATGTTCATTAAAGCTTCCAGCAAACCCTCATCGAAACTACTCTCTGCCTGGTTCTGTGCGTGGCCCGGTGCCCGCTCGCACCTGCCACGGCAATGCGGGTGTCGGAGGAAGATCGGCACCACAGCCAGAGGAGAGAAGCGAGACATCAGGTGCGGACTTGGGGACAGGCAAGTGGCAAGGGGAAGCGGCAAGAGGTGGTCTGGGGTAAGGCGTGCCAGTGCCGTTTCTGGAGGGACCTTCCGCCACACAGCGGGGACGTGAGCGCTCGGCCTGAAGCGCGCGGCGCTGCCTGCCTCTGAGGAAGACTCTCCTGTCTTCTCTGCGTCTGGTTTCGAGTCCACCTGCCTGTCTACCAGGTTTCCAGACGGTGACGCACAAGGACCCGCTGAGTAGCTTCTCTGGATGAAAGAAAAAAACACAGCAGGACAGAGGGAGAAAAACGTGTTCTCCCCCAAATACAAACTCCTGCCCCGTTTTGGAAAACTGCGACCAGTAGAGACCATCCCAAAGGCATCCGAGAAGATCCAGATGATCTTGTGTGACGTATTAATGTCCTGAGTCCGTCATGGCTGGAGAGCAAGCCCAGGTCAGGCGGGGATCTGAGGCTCGGGGACAGGAGCCCACGGACATCAATTATCACAACATTTGCTAGCCCAGAGATCAAACGGTGCCTCAACATCTCTGAAAATGTGAGCGATATTCAAGACACTCATCACGCACGTTAAATCTTCACAGATCATAGCTGAATCCCACATCCCTAAGCAAGACGGCAACACCAGGGGCCTTTGTAATGGGCCAATTTACATCTCATCTCCAGCTCTTCAATGGACTGTGATATCTGAGTTGAGTTTCCACAGAGCGGTCGAGAGTAGAAACAAGTAACCTTTGTCAGGGACCTGCCGCGCACGGTGTATGCTCCGCGCCGTGACCCCCCGTTCATGACTTCAAGTCACCGAAACCGTCTCATGGCACGGGCTTGCCTAGCCAGTTCCCGCCACCACCGGTGTGCGACCTTAAGGAAACGTGGACTTGAGACATTACGTGATCTTCTCAGGGACACACTGCCGGTAACGCCTAGATGTTACGTCACTTACTTCCGTCTTTGTGGAGGGAGAAACGGGCTCGGAAGATGACCCAGCCCGCCTCCGCGGCAGTACGGTGGCCTCTGGAGTGCTGTCCTGCTGGGCTGCAAAGATCATCTTTCCATTACTTTAAGAGGAAGATCTCGTAACTCTGGGGAGCCTCTTATTTAAGGACAAGATTATGTCTGGCGGGCACGTCCGCAGAGGCAAACCCTCTCCTAGGATTAGTGGACATTTGCCATCCTTATGAGCACAGCCAAGAGCCATTTTTGCAAAACTCGAGTCCCCCAGACAGCTATTAGCTGATTCCTGGGACTCCAAAGAAGGGTGGCTGTGGTGGGGAGTTGGCAAGAACCCCGCAGCGGTCATCACCCTTCTCCACACTTGCCTTCTTGCCCTCAGAAGTCACTCTTCTGGGGCTGCGATATCTTCTTGAGCCTGGCTTTGTCCACAAACAGAAACGAAGCCATCCTTTCCCGTCGGCCAGCAGCACTGGGGCCTCAAAATGTCTGGCTTGAGCCTCTCCCTCTGCTGCTCACCCGCTCCCAGCGGCCAGGCGTCCCGATGCTCGGAGCTACACCCCCTCCTCTGCCAACGGGGGTATGCGGTGCTGCCTCCCCGCAGCACCGTGACGATCAGGAAGACTAGACTGCGAGTGACTCAAGGCCACAGACCGCGTGCCGTCCGTCACGCTCCGGGAGTCCGGCAAAGTCTGGGATAAACATCTTGTGTGAGTGAAAGAGCAAAGGAGCGTATGTTCATAAACCAGCCCGCACCACCGAGGCCAGGCCGCGGCTGGGAGCCCCACACGGAGCACACCTGTTTCACGGGTTTCTCCGTCGCCGACTCCCGGGCCTTCGCTCCTCCTCCGTGGCGTGAGGACGCTGCTGCGCTGACTCTCAGGCCTCTCCTGGGCTCAGCTTCTTTGGTTCTGCCGCTGTTTGCCTTTAACTGCCAGTGTGGGGCCTTGTCTGTAAAATCCTTTCAGACTGAAGTAATCTTAGATGTACAGAGGCTTGTCCCCTGACCGTATCTCAGAACTCTGGTTCCTTGATCTGCGCCGAGGAGTTTCGATCGCTGCAAACGTAAGTGCCAGACTGCATCTGGGTTTCATGTTTCCCACGAATGTCTCCTTCTGTGTGTGTGTGTGTGTGTGTGTGTGTGTGTGCACCAGATCCACACCAGAATGTGGCATTCGGCCCCTGTGGTTTTTGAGAGAAAGAGCTCATGACTGTACTTTTGAACGTTTACCGGGACAGTAAGGTTTGGGGATCATGGAGATCCCATAAAGAATTCATCGGAGGTGAGTGAGTCCGACGTCCTCTGTGCACGTTTCAGAGAACCTCAGGGAGTCTCAGGGCAACCAACACAACTAGCCAGAATGTGAGGCCAACAGCAAAGCCGGGCCCTATAAGCAACAGGACACTGAGAGCCGAAACTACGAACAAACGGTTTCCCCGCAGGCGCACCCGCAGGCTTCTCTGCTGGGCAAGGTGCGGACACTGGCTGGGTCGAACCGCTCTCAACACTGGCTAGTCCGATGCAGGGGTGCGGCCGCATTTACTGGTCCTACTGTGCGCCGCATGCCCCAGGCCCTGGGGAATATTCTGGGCCGTGTCAAACAAGACAGAGTCCCTACCTCCGTAAAGCTTGTTTGAAGGAGACGGACAGCCCACAAACACCGGTCAGGTGATGACGGGGCCTCCGCAGCAACCGCAAGCAGGTCGGGGAGTAGAAGGTGGCAAACATGGGTTTGGACAAGGTGGTCTGAGACCCTCAGAGGAGGCGGCACTGTGGGCCCTGAGGGCTCAGAACGTGGATCGGGGGATGCTCTGCGCGCCCAGCGCCCTGGTCTCGCGGAGAGTCAGATGACGGGAACCGAGCTCCGGTCCTGCGCGCTCCGCTCCTGGGCTCCGGGGGCCAGCCGGCGCTCCAGAGTCCGGCACCCGAAGAGGTGGTTTTCTCCCGAGAAACTGCAGCCAACGGCAGGGGTCTGAGTCGCTCAGCCACGCTCGACACCCTTTTCATTCAGTGATTTATTTTTAAAGATTTTATTTATTTACCTGAGAGAGAGAGTGAGCGGGGTAGGGCGACCTCTGAAGCAGGTTCCGGGCTGAGCGCAGAGCCTGGCCCGGGGCTCGATCCCACAATGACGGGATCATGACCTGAGCTAAAGCCAAGAGTCCGACTCTTAAGAGACAGAGCCACCGGCCACCCTGTGCAGCACGTTTTAAATCTGGGCTTCCATTCGCAAGCGTCTCTGCGGGTCCGGTGTCCTGTTGTCAGATCGGCCCCTGGGCTCCCCTCCCTCCTGAAGCCGACCGCCAGGGGACCCCGGGTGGGGCCGAGCCAGAGTCCCGGAGCCGCCGCAGCTCTGCCCCAGAGCAGATGGCGAGCCCAGGGCGAGCGGGACGGCTCGGCGGCCGAGGAGCACATCCTTTCCTTCCAGACTTTTCACTGAGACCAGAGTCAAAACTCAAACCAATAATCATCTCAAAAGCGCTTTTGTGCTAATTGGTATCAGACCTGGGGCAGCAGAGTTTTTCATGTTTGGGCATTTTTTACTCTGTGATTAGCAGAGTAGGAGGCAGCGGAGGGTGGAAAGGGGGAAGGAAAACCGTTGAGTCAGCCCGGCCCGACGTGGGGGCAGGGGAGACTGTCTCGTCTGTCAGCCTGTCCCTCGACTCCCGCCCGCCGAACAGAGCCGTCCGTCCACTCCCTTCCGCGCTCACTTGTCTTCCAGCAGCCTGGGAGCTCCGCGCACCGGACGCAGCTGGCACATTTCAGACGAAGCACCAGCTGCCTTCTCTCCCAGCAGGGAGACGCAAGGGTCAGGGCGCCAGAGAAATCCAAGTGCACTTTCGGGGCCAGACGCGCGTGGGCTACGGCTGTGGATTCTTCTGAGGTCATGCAGCGTGACATTGATTTTCCACATGAGGTTTGAGCCCAGAGAGTTGAACCCCTGGAGCAAGGTCACGTGGTCTTGGAGCCTGGACCCGAACGCAGGCCTTCTGACTCAGAGCCCAGAAATCATCTCTGAGCGCTGTTTTCCCACACGGCTCTAGAAAGGGGCATTAGAGGGGGCCCCGCGCAGACAGCAGCCCCCGCTGGGAGGACCAGGCCGAGCCGTGGGCCCGGCTGTGGGCGTCGCCGAGGCCGGGGGGACTCCTAACAGGAGTCTGGGTCATAAAATCCACTGAACAGAGACAGTCGGGCAGACAACGAAAGCCCAGGAAAGGGCCACACCTGCTGCCGCGTGTTTGACCGCGCCCCGCCCGCCCCCGAGCTGGCTGGGCCCCTCCTCCGTCAGGGTCACTGCGCCCCGCCGGCCCCCGAGCTGGCTGGGCCCCTCCTCCATCACGGTCACCACGCCGCCTCCACTCCTGCAGCCTCAGCTTCCTCTGCGACCTCGCAGCTCCCGGCCCCCGGGGGACACCCTTCCCTGGGTCCAGCGCCGGCCCCTGGCCCACAGCAGGGGGGCAGCAGGCGGTCACGATTCTCGTCACCGCGGCCGAGCTCATGCACTTCGGGGTTAAGACGCTCTGGATCCGAATCCCGGCTCTGCCACTTGCTGGCTGAGGGGACCCCGGGGTCTGCAGACCGCAGTCTGGCTGCACATAACGACTCAGGATTTGTTCTGAGCGCTGAGGGGATAACAGTGCTAGCCCAGGGTAAGCCCTCCCCGAACGGCGGCCGTTGGACGACTCAGAAGTCCCCTCTCTTGCCTGCCCCTCCACAGGCGTGTCGGCGCCTGTCCCTCTCGGTGTCTCGTCATGGTGCGGTCTGCTGGCTGCGTGATCCCCCAGGTTCGACCACCCCCAACCCGTTCTCCGCCACGTGCTTCTGGAACCCTCAGAGATCCCTGCTCTGCAGCCTGGACCTGCCTCCCCCAGACCCCTCCCTCACCTCCGCCCCCGGGTCCCTGCCCTCCCCCCGAAGCTGCCTGCAGGCAGTAGTGCTGGGACGGGTCCTGACCAAGCTCTGGGGTCGGGACGGTCACACCCACAGCGAAGCCCCAGCCTGGACCACTTCACGCCACTGACTGTGGCAGAGTCCGTTCGGGTGAGGACAGCACTTCTCCCTGAAAGTCTTTAGGAAACTATTCTCTGGCAGTGAAACCCACTTTAAATTCACAGAGAGGAGGATCTCAGCTCTTACAACCCAGAGAGCGAGTTTTTCCTGGGGCAACAGAGACTTAATTTCCCTTCTCTTGGCCTCAGCCTCTTTGTCCGTGCTTCTCCGACTGTCCGGGTCCCGTTGGTCACTGTCCCCACAGTCTCTCAGACCAATACCGTCGTAAAACAGTAAATAAGTTACTGCCAAATTAAAACCCCATTTGGACATCACAACGATGTTAAATTGTTGTCTTTAAAGTGTCTTTGGAGCACCCGGGTGGCTCAGTGGGTTAAGGCTCTGCCTTCGGCTCAGGTCATGATCCCAGGGTCCTGGGATCGAGTCCCGCATCGGGCTCTCTGCTCAGCGGGGAGCCTGCTTCCTCCTCTCTCTCTCTGCCTGCCTCTCTGCCTACTTGTGGTCTCTCTCTGTCAAATAAATACAGTCTTTTAGAAAAAGAAATTTGTAAAGTGTCCATTTCTGTACTTATCTTTTTGCAGGCTAGGAAACCTTTCGCAGACCCATGGCCGTCCCCGACCAGACAGAGAGGAGGGCTTGATTCTGGAAGGAACAGAACCTCAGAGGAGCCCGTCTGCTGCGGCAGGAGCAGAACCTCAGAGGAGCCCGTCTGCTGCGGCACCGCCCGTCCTGGGTCTCTGTCTGTCCTGAAGGCTACTGGGCAGCAGGCCGGCCCCCCAGAGAACGAGCTCCCGGCCCCCGGCCCTAGAGGCTGGGGCAGGGACGGCTACCACGGCCGCGCCCCCCGCCGCGCCCCCCTCCGCGCGCAGGCTGCCCTTACCACTCCATTCCGGCTCTGTTGATCTCTTCCCACCAGCACTCCGTGGGCTCCCCGAGGCTCTGCGGCGTGGGCATGCAGGCGTAGTTCCACTGTCGGTCCGAGCCCTCTTTCTTGTTGAAGATGCTCCTCACGGCCACCACCACCTGCCCGTGGGGACACTGGTAGCTGAAGCCCTGCCGGTTCAGGTTCACCCAGCCGTCGTCGCTGTAGTCGTGGTACTGCTGGTACGGGTACCCGTAGTCTCCGTACTGGCCCCAGGCCGCGGGGACCAGGGGCAGAAGCACGCAGAGCACAGCGAGGTCCATGCTGCCGGGCGCTGGCAAGCACTGAACCCCTGGGCCGCCGGCTGACCGTTTTATGCGGCGGCCGCCGACATGTGGCCGGCAGATGTGGGTGAACGGGCTCCAGCTGCTCTGTCATCGCTGAGGCAGGACTCTTCGGCGTGGAGATCCCGGCTGCAAGCCCATCCGGCTCGTTTTAAGGTGGAATTCTAGGAAAACGGAAGAACGTGCACATGAAAGAAACGCCCTGGAAAGAGACCGGCTCTGCAGACAGAGGATACTGGCAGAGGCTCTGCAGACAGAGGACACTGGCAGAGGCTCTGCAGACAGAGGACACCGGCAGAGGCTCTGCAGACAGAGGATACTGGCAGAGGCTTCACCCCCGCGGAGGGCTCCCCTCCCCCGGCAAGCCCCTCCTGTGTTCTCCCAACTCGCCTTCCGGGACCCCCAGACACCGGAGGGATTCTAGAACAGCATCGTCGTGGCGTGAAGGGAAGGAGTCATGATTTCTGCAGGGCGAGGGGCCTGGTTTCTCTTAGGCTCTCGGCCCGCTGTCTCTCGACCGTCAGCGTGTAGACGGCGTGCCGGCTTGCATGGCTGCTCTCACACACGGAGGTGCTGTGGGCCGCGGGAGGGGACGTTCGGGACGCTCTCTGCCCTTGAGGCGCCTCCTAAGCTGCTGGATTGGGACTGGCCACATTTACAAGCTGCGCTCTGCTCCCAAGTGTGTAGTGAGTTTAATCCGAGTCCTCTGAATTCGTCCCTCAGAGTTTTTGTTTTCCTCCATGTTTGTGGTTTCTTTCAAGTATAATGTACAGAAAATAAAATTCATCTTTAAAAAGAAAGATTTTATTTGTTTATTTAACAGAAAGAGGGACAGAGAGAGCGCACAAGCAGAGGGAGCGGCAGGCAGACTCCCCACTGGGCAGCGAGCCTGATGTGGGGCTCGAACCCAGGACCCTGGGATCAAGACCTGAGCCGAAGGCAGAGGCTTGACCGATGGAGCCACCCAGGTGCCCCTGAAACTCCTCTTTTAAAATATTTAGGATTCAGTCATTTAACCAGTACCATAACTGAGACATAGAACAGGTCCACCCCCCCCCAATCCCACTTATACCCCTTGATAGTCAAGTCTTCCCCAGCGCTCTGTTCCTGGGACTCCCTGATCTACTTTGCCACTACAGTTTGCTCTTTCCAGAACCCCCAGTAAATGCAGTCGTACCCAGTGGTCTTTTGTGTCTGACCCTTTCCCTGAGAACAGTGCTTTCAAGGGACGCCTGCGGGCTCGGTCGGTTAGGCCTCTGCCTTCGGGTCAGGTCACGACCGCAGGGTCCTGGGATCGAGTCCTGCATCGGGCTCTCTGCCCAGCAGGGAGCCTGCCTCTCCCTCTGCCTGCGTGTCCCCTTGCTTGCGCCTGTGCCCGCTCCCTCTCTCTATCCCTCCTGGAAAATTGCCATTTTTCTTTACTGTAACCTTTTTAATAGGGTAACAGGTTTCTAGTGGTATTTCAGTGAGGTTTTGATCTGCATTTCTCTAATGATTGAGGATTTTGAACATTTTTTCATGTGTTTATCAGCCACCGTATGTCTTCTCGGTGACTTAGCTGTTCAGATCTTTTGAGCCCCCTGGGTGTCTCCCGGTGCACAGTGTATCTCATTTTTCATCAGGGTTGTTCTTAAAGCAGTTTCTTTAAATGATTCCATCGGCCCTCTGTGAAGCTTGTTAAAATGCAGATTCCTGGGCTCCACCCCAGAACGCACTCGACACAGGGGACGCCCAAGTACCACAGCTAAAACAGTTTACCAGGTGATTCTTGTTCAAATCAAGTCAAAGAACCACTTTCCTAAAGGAACATGGAGCTGGGGGAAAAGAAATCTCACTACAAATCCCAAATCCCACGTCCGACCCACAGCACATTCACCAGATGGCATTCAGGCGAGATTAATCACGATGACCTCGGAGGAGAAAGAACACCCCACACAGGAGGAGAGCAGGGGTGTGTGTGTGTGTTGGGCGTGCAGCTCGCTCTGAGGTTGTGGTCACCAAAGGGCGAGGAAGAGGCTCTGGGCTGAACAGGGAAAGGGGCCTCAGTTTTGTTTCCAGCATCATGTTTCCTCACCGCGTCATCCCTAAGTAACTGCTCACCTCTGGCCGCTGGGGTCCTCCAAGCTTAGGGTGACTCCTTTGATTTTCAATATGCTGGAGCAATCGTTTTCACGCTTGTCAAAACTCAGCACTCAAGAACTACCTGGGGAGCTTGTAAAATACACCAGGGTCTCAGCCTCGTCCCAGACCACTCGGACCAGAAGCTTCTGAGCAGGGCCCAGCTCCTGTATGAGTCTCACACGCAGCCAGCTCTGAGAACCACTACCAGAGAGGATCGAGCGACTGACTGATCGCTTTTCCTCCATCCCTTTCCCCTGGAGGTTTTGAATTATAGCGTCCTGCTGCTCAGAGGTCTCTCCTGCATTCTGGATATGACGTCTGAGTAACCCTAACCCTTAAAGAACTCCCAGAGGCAGCGCAAGCCCGCGAAGCACTTTTCGTGACGGTACATTCACGTCCCAGCCAGTCCAGGGCCTGCCGGTTCCCTCTTCTGGGCAGACTCTCGTCTCGCCGCTCAGAGACACCCCGGCTGGACTCCCTCCGACGTGCGGGTAAACATCTTGATAGTTTAGGCCAGTCTGGTGTCGATCCTGTTACGTGGAGCTGAAAGTGTCCCAACTTATGCGATGGCTCGGGGGATTCCAGAAGCTGCCGAGGGCTTTGAGCTGCCGGAGGCCTCACAGAGAATGGTCTTCCCGAGTGGACATTAGGAGCCTGTTAAACCCATGTGCACGTTAACGTGCACTTTCAACTAGGGAATCTTATTATCTCTCTCACAACCTTATAACGTCTATCAGTGAGGCGTCGCTGGGTTCATTTCCACAGATGCGGGATCTGGGGCCGGGGGCTGATCTCTGGAGCGGGGAGGGTCCGACCTGCCGGTCGCTCGGACCCATCCTGGGATTCCTTTCCTTATTCCTGTCCGAACCGCAGTCACGGACTCAACGTCGGCACTTAGCGCTGCACAAAGGGTTCATGAGGCCCTGAGTGCTGCTGAAGCCCGTCTGAGTCCAAACCATTCGTCCTGTTCTAGAGCCCACACAGGAATGACTGGACTATCGCATTTCCTAGTAGTAATGAACCCGAGCTATTCTGGAGAAACTCAGCTGATGAGCTTTCCAGAGCCTGGATGGTGAGGATGAGGATGAGTCACCATCTCCTCCTCCTCTTCTTCCTCTTCCTCCGGCTCCTTCTAACAGCTTTGCTGACATACGGCTCACATACCACACGATTCGTCAGTTAAGCCACGTGAGTCCATGGCTCCTGCTGTAACCACATTGTACCGTCATCGCCACAGCCAGTTTTCGAGCACTCCTGTCGCCCAACGAGAGCTGCTGTACTCATTAGCAGTGACTCCCCACTTCTCCCCACCCTGGGGAACCACTAATCTACATTCTGTCTCTGCAGACTTGTCTAACCTGGACACTTCATGTGGACAGAATCCTGTGGTCTTTTGTGACTGTTCTTCCATGTAGTGTAACGGCTTTCAAGCTCCGTCCCTGTTGCAACATGTGTCAGGACTTCATTTCTTCTCGTTGCCGGACGACGTCCCACGGTGTAGGCATCCTGCAAGCTGTTCACCCACTCATAGCTTGGGGGACATTTGGGTTGTTTCCACCTTTTGGCTACTGCCAACAATGTTGTTATGAACATCCACGTGCAAGTCTTTGAGGGACCATAGGTTTTCATTTTCTTGGATATACACCCAGGAGTGGAATTGCTGGGGTGTAGAATAACTCCGTGTTTAACTTTCTGAGGAACTGCCAGTCTGCTTTGCAATACAGTTGAACCACCAGCAGTGTGCAAGGCGTTCCAATTTCTCTACGTCTTCACCAAGACTTTTAGTAGGTCTGGCTTCTCTGGAAAGCTGTGGAAAGCCACAGCCGCTCTGGTGACACTTTTTGGGGTCTGGATCCACTCCAATCTGGTAGCTTTCTCAGAGATGTAATTCCTTCTTGAGAAAGGCTGAGTATACTCTTTTGGCCTGATGTCAGTGGGGAGCCCCCAGAATGATCCTGGAATCAACTTAGCCCTCTGAGTGAGTTATTTTTACACTTGCTGGATTGGAACAGATCTTGTTGCACGTTGGCAAGAAAAACAGTGTGTACTCGTGGTGTCACTCTCGAGCAGACCGAAGCCACTGCAGTATTCTGGTAAGACCCGTTGGCTCCATGGACAAGCCATGGGGAAGGCAGAAGGCATAGCTCACTGCGGTGCTTGGATGAAGGTGGTTGCCCCAGATGAGCGAGCAGATGCTTAGCCTGGCTGGAAATTACGGGAAGATTCCATTTTTGCACACTTTCTTTTTTCCCCTTTTAACTACTGCCTATCACCGGGATATAGCTGCAGCTCTCTGTACAAGGTCTTTGCACACATACTGTGAGGAGCTCCAGGCCACGTGTCTGCCCCAGAGAGAACACTTTCTTCCCCATCCGTGTTCTCTCCCCAGAAAGAACACGTTCCAGCTTCAGAGTTTAGCTGAGGAAGGTCTTAAATGGCCTCTGTATTCCCAGGCTTTCCTCTTGTCCCTCCAGCTCGCCACTGTTTGCATGACCCACTGTTTTCCTAAGATCTGGGGGGCCCCCACCATTCTGCCACTTGGAGGGGAGCCCTGTGAGCCCCCAGTGAGGTTAAAGATGCTTGTATTGGGGGCAGCGGGAGAAAGAGTGAGAACCAAGGTTAATGAGAGGGGAGGGGGGCAGTCAGGAGCCGGTAGAGCACAGAGCACCTCCGGTGTGCCGGAACCTCTGCTGTGACTTTACGCGCGACCGGCCAGTTCGTCGTCCCACAGGTCAGGATCATCATTTCGTGGCTGAAGAAAATGAAGCTGAGAGGGAATGGTAACTCACCCCAATTTTTACAGATGGCACAAGGCACAAAGGGGGCTTGACCATCAGTCTGGTTCCGATTCTATTATCCCAGGTCCCAACGGTCATGGCAGGACTTCAGAGCTGGGACACGTGATCCTGAAATGAGCGGAGGTGCTTGGCATCCACATATTTGGGTCAAAACCCTGGTTCTACAAAGTAAACTAAAGGACTGAACCAGTTTTCTGACTTTGGCACTAGTGATGCTTTGGGCCAGATAACTCTCTGCTGTCCTGAACGCCGCAGGATGCTGGGCAGCATCTCTGGTCTCGTCACTCACTACATGCCAGCAGCACCTCCCTTCCCCACGACGTGACAATCAAGAATGCCTGCAGACATTGCCAAACATTTCCTGGGGACAGAATCCTTTCTGGTTGAGAACCATGGAGTTAGACTAAACCTGTCTGATCATCTGTAAGACGGGGGATGGTCACAGGACCTGCCTCTCTCCCTGCCATGAGATTGCTGTGACCAGGTAATGCAAGACCGGATCATGGTCTTGCAAAGCCTTTGTGGATTGCAGAGCTTGACCCAAATGTAGGCTGTCATGATCCCTCAGAGAAACACCAGCCAGTGGAGCAGAGGGGCTCGTCATGCCAAGCAGTGGAATGAGGGCCCGACTCGGCCTGCAGCCCAGCACTCCTGAGCACGGGAGGGCCAGGGGGGACTCGTTTGGGAATGGTGAAGCTCGGAATGCACGTTTTACCACCCAAGGGCTTCAGTACTCCACACGGGTGAGTGCAGATGGCAGAGGTCACCGAGAGAGTGAGTTTGCAGATGTCAGGAGGACAGGGCTGGGTGCTAGAGGCAGGGGGTGAGGGAGGAGAATTCGGGAGGTCTGGGAGCAACAGGCAGGAGGAGGAGGAGGCTTCATGGGGGAGAAGGGGGTCTGGGTTGATGTCACCCCAAGTCGAAGTTCTAGTTCCAAAGTGGCTTTACGAATGCTCAGACCTGGTACAAAGCATGCCACCGAGCAGGGAGAAGGCCCCCGGGTCATGTTTATTCTCTTCTACCTGCAGGCTCCAGCGAGAATCCGTTCACCTTTGCACTGATGGAGGTGGTGAAGGGGGCTTCACCAGTCCTCTTACCGCCTTTGAAACGGAGGCTTGGGGAGGTTGGGTCCTGTCCGAGGTTACAGACATACCGAGTGACCCCGTGTGGATATAAGCCCGTGCCTCCGGGTTCCACGTGGGGGTAAGCTCCCTGCCTCACTCTGACCACCCAGTGAGCCCTGCCAGGTTTCTCAGGGCTCTGTGGGACCGGTCAGAGGCCCATGAACTTGACGTGCATGGAAGCAAGGCGGCCCATTCTAGAGTGTTCTGGAAGATCCACGTACACACGTTTGCCACGCCCTGTCGTCTGACCACTCTGACGGCTGTGGCGCTGGGTTTGGGCAGCAGAAGCAGCCTCCCTGGACGGCCCTTCTCAGAGGAGACAGCATCCCCACCGTCTGTGCCGGGGGCTGCCCCAGCACGGTGCCGGCCGCTTCCTCCTCCTCCCGCTGGGATCCCAGCCCTGGACGCACTGCGGCAACCTCACCCTTGGACTCCTGGTTGGTGTTGGTCAGTCCCTTCGCCTCTAGCTTTGGGTGCTGCCGTGGTCACCGAGGAAGCCACTGCCTTCCCCAGGCCTGGAGCGCGCGTCCCCACAAATCAGCGATTCCGGGTGAGTCCGCGGACTGCGGCGTCGCGGCGGGCGAGGGACGCGCCGAAGTCCGCCGCGCTGAAGCCGGGGCGCTGGCGACGGGCCGGCGTCCGTGTTCGCGGCGAGCTCTCCGGGTGACCTCTACGCACCCCGGTGTCTGGAGCCGCAGCTGCGGTGCACCTGCGTTCCCTGCATGCGGCGGCGCCGGGCAAGTCTCGGCCACGAACCCAGCCACCGAGCGGGTCGGGCTGTGGCCTCTGTGCGCTCGGGCGCTGCGCGGGGCTCTGCGCTGGGACCCCTGGTGTGGAGCCGCGACTCCCGCCCCCCCGCACACACTGACGGAGCCGAAGGGAGAACCGCGGCTCTGCCCGCTCCCGGCCCGGCCAGTCTGCGGCGGAGCCGACCCCGGCCGCTCGCCCTCCCGCGGCTCCGGGGCCGCCGGACCGAGCCGGCTGCATCCACCGTGGGCCGCGCCGGAGGGGAAGCAGCCGCAGGGCCGCAGCGTTCCTGCCGCGGCCGAAGCCCTGCGTGTGCGCGTGCGTGTGTACCTGTGTGTGTGCGCGTGCGGGGGTGCCCATGTACGTGTGTGTGCGCGTGCGGGGGTGCGTGTGTGCGCATGTGTACGTGTGTACTTGTGTGTGCACACGCGCGTGTCCGTGTGTGTGCATGCGGGGGTGCGTGCGCGCGGGTGCGCTCGCACACACAGCCCCACGCGCACGCCGCGTACTTAGGATCCGTGGTGGAGGCTGAGGCCGTAAATCCGAGCAAAGGCTGGCACGGAGCCGGGCGCTCCCAGGAGACGCCACTGTACGGGGCGTGTCGCGCTCTAGGTGTCCCCTCGTCCGCGCGGTGCGGAGATGACGCAGGCCGCACGGACCGGCCTTTCCACTCCCGCTCCCGGGGCTGGGCCAGGGCGGCACCGAGGACGCCGGAGGCTGCGAGCAGCCGCGCGTCACCAACTCCTCGGGCTCCGCGCTGCCGGCCCCGGGGGCAGCGGCCGCCTTCGTCTCCTTGACGCCTGGGCTTCCGCCGGCCGCTCCCGCGTCGGGGCTTCGGGTCACCTCGGCCCTCCCGCCGCCGCTTCAGGCTGGAACGGCCCGTCCGCCCCTTCCAGCCGCCGCTGGCCCCGGGGAGCTGCGTCTCGACCCCGCTCCGGCCGCGCCTCCGGCTTCCCGCCAGGGCGCGGCTGATGGAAGTGAGACCCGGCTGGACCCGGCGCGAGACCCCGAACCCGGGAACGGCCCCGGCACGGCGGAGAAGGACGTGCTCCGTCCGCGAGCGTCGCGCGGTCCCTGCCCCGGGCCAGGCGGCCTGGCGTCCCCCGCGGTCCTTCGCCCCCGACTCTGACGCGGCTCCGACCCAGGGCCCAGCCTTGCGACCTGCTCCCTTGGCGCGGTCCGAGCTGGACCTCGTCTTGACGACACGCTTTCCCTCCCCTCGGAGTGTCCGTCCGCGCGGAGTCGGGCTTCCCGCCGGGCAGTCTGCGCCCCGGAGCCCGGAGCCCGGAGCCCGGAGCCCGTCCCGAGCACAGGACGGCGACGTCTGCGGACCCGCGCGCACTTGGCGCCGCGCGTTGACGGCGCAGAAGGTTCACACTCGCTCGACGGCGCGTCGCCTTCGCGCTCAGGACGCCCCGCCACGGCGCCCCAGGGGGAGCTTGCCTGAGGCCGCCCCGGGGCAAGCCTGGGCGGACCGGAGCTCGCCCTCCGGGAACGACCGCGCGCTCGGGGGTAACCGGAGCGCACAGGGCACAGGACGTGCAGCTTCCGGGGCTGCCCCAGAGCGCGGGGGCCGGAGTCCGCAGGGAGCTTCCCGGCTCCCTGCCCGGGGGCTGCGCCCTCGTCCTGCTTCTGCTCAGCTTCCCCGGTCGGCCCGGCTCAAGTCGGCTTCCCGGAGGACCTCTGGAGCGCTTGGACTCCAGCGACCCATCTCGCTCCCACGACGCGGCGTGCAGCGCCCACCACCGTCCCATCTCCGTCTTCATTCGCGTCATTTGGGTGACGGCCGGCCTCTCCCGTGGGGCTGCCGCCGCTCCAGCAGGGTGATTCTGTGCCCGGTTTACCCCTGTGGGTTCTGCTGGCACACTGCCCGCTCCGACACGTGTCCACCCGCTGTTTCTGGACAGAAATCGGGGGACTGGATCGCATGGTCCCGAGGGCCCTTTCAGCCTTTGGCCCTATGAATACCTTTAGGAGCAACGGTGACTTCTTTTTGTCTGATGTCTCCTGAGACATCAAATTCAGATCAAGGCACAGCTCAGACACTGTGGTTTTTCTGAATCTTGCCGTCGGAGGATATTCAGGCGGCGGCTGTCTGCCCACGGGGATGGCTGGCCGGCGGCAGGGCTGCCGCAGGGGGCAGGGTGTGAGCCGACATCTTCTTGCAGGGATGGGGTGAATTAAGACAACATCAGGGAGTCATACTCCTCATCCCTCAGAAATGCTTCCGAGAGTGAATGAAGCAAACTGGAAACCACGTGGCCACCCGCTGGTGACCTGACAGAAAACGATCGTCGATGAAAAGTACACTCTGCGAAAATTCCAGGAGACGGACTTGGGACAAAATGTAATTCATGGCATGAAGAGACAATGAAGTTGCACACTGTGCCATGAAGTGGCCGACAGCACAACTGAAGGGGAAGCCTCCGGTCGCACACCACTGCAAAGGGCTTTGGGTCTTCTTCTCTGTTCGTATGTAATCACACTGGGAGTGACGTCCATCAAACCTCTTCTACCTGCCTTAGCTGCCCATCATGTGTCTATCCCCTGACTATCAGTCTATGTGTGTGTGTGTGTACAGAAGTGTCCGTAACCCACTTAGATGCCTTCAGCATCACGGGGTCCATTTTTGGGGCCGTGTGGCTGTATCACGCAGCTCATTTCAAGTGGGAATGCCAAAGAATATGTGCATTGATTCAAAATTCTCAGCCGCTCTCAAGTGGTGTATCCTGTAAGCTCAGAAAACCAAACTATCCGTACATTCTGAGGTATTTGGACTTTAAGCTTTGACTCCATGCTTTCTAGACCCCCAAATGGACTTGGTCTCTCTTAGGCAAGGCGTGTTTACTCTGTTTATTTCACTGAAACCGATAGCAGTGGTGGTTTCCTGAGGCCTGGGGAAGTGGGTTAAATAGTGTCCCCCACACCTTTCTGTCCCCAAAACCTCAGAATGTGGCCTCAGTTGGAAGAAAGGTCTTTGCAGCTGTGGTCAGTTATAAGACTCTCAAGGTGAAAGGGTCTTGGATTTAGGGTGGGCCCGTTGGCCAATGACTGGTGTCCCCACAAGAAGAGAGGACACAGACACAGAGAAGAGGGTGATGGAGACAGGGACAGAGACTGCAGTGAGGTATCTCAAGCCAAGAAACACCAAGGAGCACCAAGGATTGCCAGGAGCCAACTGAAGCTCTGCAGAAGCAAGAAAGGGTCCTTGCCCGGAGCCTCCAAGGGAGCTATGGATGATAGGGAGATACGGCTATGATGACGCCTCGATGCCAGAGTTCCAGCCTCTGGAAGGGTGAGATGACAAATTTCCATGGTGTTAAGCCCCAGGTTTGTGGTTGTTTACTGCAGCAGTCCCAGGAAAAATGTCTCTAAGTTCTAGGAGTTCTGCCACTATGGTGAGAACTGCCCCGCTTGCACCCCTGCATGAGAATCCATCGCCACCTGCCTTCTCAGTTTCCCTTAAGCGCCTCCTTCTTCCTCTCTGACAGCACCGCACCTGCTGCAAGTGGCCCTTCCACATCGTTACTTGAATGCAACATCACAGTGTTGGTCTCCTGAGCAGCTGCTGAGCTGAGGGACTGTGTGGGGTAATGGGCCCTGGAGGCGAGGGGCACCTCCATCAAAGGGGAGCAAGTGGGACTGAAGGGGTCCTCCCTTCCACCGACTGCTCTGAGGTACACTTTCTCCTGGCAAATGTTCTGGAGAAGTCCAGGCTCCCAGGGAACATGCCTGCCCGTGCTTCATCTCCCCTCCCCTCCCCTCTCCTCTCCTCCCCTCACCCCACCTCACTTTACTTCATCTTCTCTCATCCGCACTCAGGTTTGCATCCCCTGCGTAAAGCCTGAAGGAAAAGTTTTATTGCTTACCTCAGGCTCTGAGTTTTAGCCAACCCTGGGAAGACATGGTGGCATAACCAGAGAAAATTAATGAATGTCTCTGTGCTCTGGTTTCTTCCTTTGTAAAATGGGAAAATTAATAGTTCCTGCCTCGTACAATTAGCGTGAGAACCAAACAGGTCGGCAGATGTAAAGCCCTGGACAGCCGTTAGGCACGTAATAAGAGGTAAGGCAACGCTAACCGTTCCAGGCTGTCAGGAGATTCGGGTTTTGATGCCAAGCTAGTAAGAATTCTCCATTAAACTTCAATCCTTTAGGAACAATCTGATAATGATATAAATATCTTACTTCAAAGATGTCAGCGAAAACAGAGAACAAAGTCCAACTGGAGGAGAAGAGACAGAAAGCTAGCATGTGGGGAAGAGCTATTAGTGGAAAGGACCTGAGAGAGCAAATCCTGTTTTTGCTAAGTCACAGTTCATAAATTGTTTTAAAAAAATCCCGATTGTCATAAAGGAGGAAAAAACAGTCTCCTGTTCCTTTTCACAAAAGCAAAGGGTACTTGGCTTAACCCTGCGAACAAGGCTGTCAGCCACAACCACTACACGGACAGAACGAAGTCGCCACCCGCAGAGCTCGGCGCTGGACGCAGGACCAGGCTCTTCACGTTCACCATGTTTGATCCTCACGATAGCCCTCGGGATGGGACTGGACACACGGCCGAGATGAGGAAGCGGACTCACAGGAAGGAGCTAGGAGACGGTCCACGGTCCCACAGTCGGGTCGGAGAGCACACGGGATTTGAACTCCAGAACTCGGACTTCAAAGTTCACGGTCTAGACACGAAACCAGACGCTGACTCAGGAGTGGGAAGTGCCCAAGGAGTGGGGTCTGAAACGTTCATTTCCCTGTAGACGTGACCTGCTTGCCCCAGCCACGCGGACACCTTGCCCGTGGGCCTGCACAGTTCTGGAAGCAGGTCCTCGAACAGCAGACCTAACAGCGCTAACCCTGTCAACGCCACCCCCCCAGCAACGGAGTCCCACGACCTGCAGGGGTCCCTCCTTGTCTCGGTCTTGGTTTGCTTTCAGGACGTAGGAACCCCCTGTCCTGGCCTGATGATGGCGTAGCCTGTGTGTGCGTCGGGGAAAGGCCAGTAACTTTCCTGACACCAAGAGCCAGCATTTTCCCGTGGCTAATGGGAAGGGAACGAAGCAGGTAACATGGGTGCATCCCTCCCCGCTCCTGGGATAAAGGACATTACATAAGCATTACTACTGCGGTTGGAAGGGAGAAGAGCTAATACAGGATTTTCAGGGCTGAGTGAGGCTCTTGTCAGGGTCACGAGCGCAGCCTCTGCTGCTTTCCTTTTGTGGCCGCCGTCAGCATGGCTCGGTTTGCCTGCAAGTCAGCTCGCCAAGACGGCGGTCGGACGGATGGACCGTGCCAAGGACAAGAACATCTCCCCGGGGCTGTGTCCTCAGCTTGTACTCACGTTCCTTCAAAGGTGGATATGACACGAGAAAGTACCTTGTGTTAGGAGGAAAGGGTTCATATCGCCAACATTCGACCTTTCTGTCTAGAATGGACTGTGGAGGGGAGCCTGGGTGGCTCAGGCAGTCGAGCAACGGCCTGGTTTTGGCTCAGGTCGTGATCTCCGCCCCTGCCCGGATCCGTGCTGAGCACAGAGTCTGCTTAAGACTGTCTCTCCCCTTCCTCTGCCTGCTCGCGCGTGTGCGTTCTCTCTCGAACAAACAAGACGATTACCTCAAATGACTGGAGGACTTCAGGGTCACGGATTTCTAGAGTGACTTTGTTGAATGGTTTATGAATAACCATTCATGAGCTGAGTTGGGGCTGTGTGAATGCTACACCTGGATCTGGAAAAGGTATTCCCTCTGACAATACGCCGTCCTGCCGTCCAGCGATGTACTACTCTTGCGCATTCACTAAAGCAAAAGCATTTGTTAAAGCCTGTCGGGGGCCTTGGATGCTTCACCCAACTGCTCTGAGCCTCCGTTGCCTCACATGGTACACAAGGGGATGGCCTTGGATGAGAGGCCCTTTCCAATCTGGAAAATATTAAAATAAAATCTCAAAAAAAATAAATATTTTGTTCAGTGTTGACAAAGATTCTGTCTCTAAAACTTTGAAGTGACCATTAAATTATTGATTATGGAAAATAATCAGTGACTGAAAGGCAGGAGATGTCATCTGGTAGTCTCCCTGCTCCTTGCGCAGAGCTGTATGACGAATGACTACCACTTCTCTAAAACCACGTGACCCTTCTTATGTGCTGGCCTTTGTGCGGTGCCCCGGTGGCCCAGGAAGGCCCCTCCATCTCCCCTTCCCACTTCGGCCCAGGGGAAGCTCTCTGGAGAAGCCCTCCCGGACCCCGCATCCGGACAGCGCACCCTGGGCATTCCTGTTCCGAGTGCCCCGATGACGCCGCGTCCTGAACTCGAGTGTGCTGCTTGCTTGCTTTGCAGACGCTTCCAGATCGTAAGGTGGAAGTTTAACGTTCTTCAGCCTTACACCCCGCTTCTCACAGAGCAGCCGGCCCAGGGAGGGGTGCCCGATAAATCCGCATGTCGCTGTGGGAGAACACGGGCTTTCAGTCACACAGCGTTGTGTAAAAGTTTAGTCCCTCGGAGTAAGACTGTCACACTGCCATTGTCGGTTGGTTCGCTGAGAGCCGCTGTCCTCTGAGGTCCACCCCGTAAATCACCAGCATGGCACGGCTACCTGACAGGCGTTTGGACACTCACCCCATGACCTGCCGAGAAACACGCTGTTTTCGCCTCTCTGGGACGGAGAGGAAGCGTGTTCTGCAGTCTCCCCCAGGGCCATGCAATCCCGGGCCCCTTCTTGCCTCCTCTGTGAAAGGGGCCTCCCATGGGGTCTGCTCCAGCACCTCAGCAAAGAACCGTGGAAGGGAAGTCCGACACACACTCCCAAGTCCCACAAGGAACAGAGTAGCCCGATTCCAAACTAGGAAGAAAGGGACCATCTATGAATTCGGACTGCGTGTCCCTCCAAAGAACCGCCCGAGGAGCCTGGGTCAGCATGGGAGCGCGGGGTGCCGCGCGGGGAGCCGATCTCCGTCACCCGCGACGAACCCGTCCGCACTGACTCTGTAGCACGACTCTCTGACGTGAACCAAGGCTCTTCGCTGAGTGTAAGTTCTTTCATGTGTAACGCAGAGTGTGGTACGAATTTTGGGAGGTGACGGTGAGAATTCACCACTCCCATTTCTTTCCCATTGTCAGAGGGTGACTCAGCCCACAGCATCTGGCTAACGGCAGGAAGCCGGCTCGATGAAGGGATCTAGGACCTTCTCCAACTTGTCTTTCGGTCCTGGGTTGGAGAAAGGACGGAGGCAAAGGGGCAGTCATGGTTAAAAGCCTGAAGTAGGGCGCCCGGGGGGCTCCGTGGGGTGAAGCCTCTGCCTTCGGCTCAGGTCATGGTCCCGGGGTCCTGATCGAGCCCCGCATCGGGCTCCCTGCTCGGCGGGGAGTCTGCGTCCCCCCGTCCCCTCCTCCTATTTGTGCGCACGCTCTCTCTCTCTCTCTCTCTCTCTCTCTCTCTGACAAATAAATAAGTAAAATCTTAAAAAACCAAAGCCTGGAGGTCTTTGATCAGGTTGTGGACACTTGTCTTCCTCTGACGGATGAGGAGATCAGAAAGGAGTCACTGGGACATCAGGTCAAGGCCCGGCTCTTTGACGTTCTTTCAAGGAAGTAATTTCAGCTCTCAGAGTCTCTCCAACTGTAATACTGGAGATTCTCAAGATTGTCCTGAGGACGAGATGATAATTGCATCTGTGAGGTGCTCGGGCAAGCCTGGCCCAGAGGGCCTGCTCCGGGCTCAAGCAGCATTCCTGCGCTGTTTTCCAGGCTGCCACAGTCCCGCTCCCTGAGACCGACTTCCCGCTGTGCAGCCAAGAAACACGGGAGCAGAGCCTGGACCGCCGTCCACCTCCTGCGGGCTGGAAAGCTTACGAGGAAGCCGGCGTCACGGGGCGGTGAGGACAGGCGTTACGGAGGCAGCAAGAAGTGCGTTTGGTGGTTGCAGTCGTTTGAAGTGTGAGGCCGCATTTTCCCGGTTGTCAGGGTCTACGCCACAGGGTGCTGTGGGCCCAGAGCGAGAGAATGCACGCAGCCCGTAGTAAGCACTCTGCAAGCGACACCTGCAAGCGACACCTGTTCACGACTTCAGGCGATCAGAGCTCAGCTCAACCCCTGCTGGCGGACACGGTGACAAGGAACCACGTCCCCCAGACGAGAACAGAGACCGCAGAAAGGACCTGCTGTCTAACAGCCGCCTGATGTGGGTCCTCAGGAAGTCGGCTGCGAGCGAGGAGCGAGGAAAGCCCGCAAGAAAGAGTTCTGTTTCATACGAACATCAAGACAAAGTCTTACACTTTGCAATGAAGGGACCTCGTCGGCTCCTAGAGTTACGGACGTAAACGGCTCGTCCAGGGCACACTGATACGGATGATGGGGGTCGTTTCTCCCAGGTGTGCAGAGAAGGGAGCCCAGGTCACTCGAAGGCTGACAGGTCATTTAGCTTAACCCTTCACACCCAGCTTTGCTTCCTCCCAACGGCTCAGGACAGAGCAGTTTACACGTCGCACGTGCAGAGGAAGCATTTCGTGGTGGGCGGCTCACAGCCAGTGGTTGTGGACTCTGCAGCTTGTAGTAACTGTCCAGACAGGCAGGGTCCCAGGGCCAGAGCGGGAGGGCAGCGGAGACCAGTGAGGGGGGCGCGGAGTGCACAATTCACCCCCTGGGTTTCCACTCCCACCACTTCCTCCTTATCCGTGAAATTTTATCTTCTCTGTTCTTATCCAACAGACTGTTTCGCCAAGGCCTGACTCCTGAAAGACCTGTTGGATGAGAGCTGTGGATGGGGTTTCAGGTATCACGGCAGATGTGGGAGTACTTTTCCATGAAACTAAAGCAGACAGCATTTCCCCCGTCAGAGAGCGTCATCAGAGGAGACCAAGCGTCTAGAGAAAGGGAGGGGGAAGTGTTGGTTCAAGGACCTGTGCGTCCCCTGTCCTACATCAGAACGAACAGGAGGCAATGCCGGGTTTCCCTGATGCAGTCCCAGCTCCCCATCAATGTTCATTTACAAGTTAGGGTGGAAATGGTCTTTTAAAAGCTAAATTTAGTATCTGTTGTTTGCCTGAAAGGCCCTGGGGATACTGGGGCTGGTGGGGCTGGGTTTTTTTTTATGTAAATTAATTAATTTATTTTCAGAAAAACAGTATTCATTATTTTTGCACCACACCCAGTGCTCCATGCACTCCATGCCCTCTCTAATACCCACCACCTGGTTCCCCAACCTCCCACCCCCCGCCACTTCAAACCCCTCAGATTGTTTTTCAGAGTCCATAGTCTCTCATGGTTCACCTCCCCTTCCAATTTCCCCCAACTCCCTTCTCCTCTCTAACTCCCCATGTCCTCCATGTTATTCCTTATGCTCCACAAGTAAGTGAAACCATATGATAATTGACTCTCTCTGCTTGACTTATTTCACTCAGCATAATCTCCTCCAGTCCCGTCCATGTTGCTACAAAAGTTGGGGATTCATCCTTTCTGATGGAGGCATAATAGTCCATAGTGTAATGGACCACATCTTCCTTATCCATTCGTCCGCTGAAGGGCATCTTGGTTCTTTCCACAGTTTGGCGACCATGGTCATTGCTGCTATAAACATTGGGGTACAGATGGCCCTTCTTTTCACGACATCTGTGACTTTGTGGTAAATACCCAGGAGTGCAATGGCAGGGTCATAGGGAAGCTCTATTTTTAATTTCTTGAGGAATCTCCACACTTTCAATTCTTGCATTCCTGGAAGTCCATGTCCGAGATCTGCCCTATACTCCTGGAGAAGTCAGGCAGGTTGTTTAACCATTCAGGTTAGGGAAGGGGTGGGCAGGTGCCCGCCGGTTAGAATAAGGGTTAATGTAGCTTTCCTCCAACACAGTGATTCTCAATATTTGGAAGATCATAGACAAGTTTGAGACTCTGGTGAAAATACTGAAATTTCTTTCCAGAAAAGAACATGCACATTAGACTTTTAACATACATTTCTGGGGATTTTGTGGGCACTTTGAATCCATCCACACACTGTGGGTCCCTACTTTAAAGAGTACTCTCCAAATACTGTTTTCCATCTTCTAATGTTATATGACCACGAACTCATTACAGGAGGGAGTAAACCATACGAGCATTAATTCTGCCCTGAAGACATTAATTTTAAATTCTCTATTCCAGAGAGGATCAGGTTAAAATGTGAAAATCTGGTAGTTCTTGATTTTTCACCATAGAATAGTACAAATTTTTAATCAAACAGGTTCAGATTATAATCCTTAGTTTTCTTTCTATATATTTGTAAATTAAATTAAATTTTCCTAATGAATCAACCTTCCTACTTGCATTATGATTTGAAAGATTTCCCATGGGAAAAAGACATTTTGATCCCTGACTATGAATATAAGCACAGAAAATAATCATATTTTGATGAAAACTAATAGTCTCCTGTGAAACCCCTTTGGCTGGATTTGATTGAAGGAACAACCCCATGTGCCCACTGTTTTAAAACGCCGGGAAAACAGACTTAAGGACTGACCACTTGACGAAACACGGTGTTCACGTGATCACAAATTCCCTTGTAAAAATCTGCTTAGTGACCTGGGGCATTTCAAGAGTCCATCCGACAGGTCAAACAGGGAACACGTCGGGTAGGAGGTGAGTGATGACCGCCCTGGAGATTCCAGCAGAGGGAGAATGTCCAGAAAACGTCGAGTCATGACATGGCTAAAGTCTCTAGTTGGAGGAAAAAGCATTACGTATCTCAGCCCCTTTCAAATCACCTCATTTTTTCCTACTTAAAAGTCTGTTCCGACTGTCTTACCCGTTGACTTACTCCCAGGGCCCAGCCCCGCGTCTGGCCCATCTCTTCCTGGGGTCCTCTTCTTCCTTCCTCGCCCATCTTCTGGCAAAAATGTCAGAGTGGGAAGCAGAACTGTGTGTCCGTGCCTCATCTGCTGCTGCCGTGTCCGCAGCCCTGCTGGGTTCAGCTCCTGAGGCCCAGGTGCTCCGCGCCCAGCCTGCCCTTCACACTGGAAGTATTTCTGGAATGACTGAGGCTTCGGTGGGGTTACTAGATCGTGCAATACAGTCTCTCAGTTTGACTTTCCAGAACTCGCTGACACTGGGACATTGAGGCAGCCCAGGATGGGATGAGCAAGGGGAGGAGTCTACTGATTTCCACGAGGAGGGAGACCCCAAGAAACCAGCGAGGCCTCCACGCCCAGGCGGAATGTGGTGGGCGGAGAGGGCTCCCGGAGCAAGGGGGTTGCTGGGAGCGCAGCACACGGAACGGGGCAACCTGCCTTCTCTGTAGCATCACCCCACAGGATCCCGACCGGTTAACAAGAAATTGTATGTGTCACTCTTGTCTGAATGTGCAGCTATTTTATTTGGAAAACTTTGCACATGGTAGGCAGTAAAAATATTTGTGGAATGAATGAAATTATCACCAACACCCCTGAGCCATATGATAACGAAGTTAAAAATCCTCCTCGTTAAAATGCAGTTCTGAAGCTGAGGCCCCCTTAGAGCTGGCTGTTGGCACCAGCATGACCATCTGTCAGAAATAAATGCCTTTAAGGTCATTCTCCATAATTCTGCGTCTCGTGGTCCTTCCTAGTCGTGGCATCTCTGAGTTCCACGCTGACACACACATCACGCGTACACACAGCTCTTCTGTTTGCTCTTCATTGTGACCACACGGTAACAGAACTATTCACGGACCAAACCCCTTGTGTGCACTCACAGTGTTCCCATTTTACAGACGCGGCAGCTCAAGTCCAGGGGCCCGAAGGTGGCTGGGGCAGTAAGCCGGGCAAAGCAAGCCCATCGCAAGCTGTGTGCTCAGTCGGGACCCCGGCGCCCTGGGCTGTGCAGTTCGTGCCGGGCTAGTAGAGGGCACTCGGTCAGGGTCGAGGGCAAGTGAGAAACGGGTCACCCCATTAACTGCGAATTACCGTAGTGCTGAAGGCTCCCGAGTAACAGAAAATGTGGAGGCTCCGGTGCCGTGCTCACTCCACTTAGTCTGGAATCAGGAGGCCTCACTCTCCACAAGCCGTGCCCCGAGAGCCGCAGGTCAGGAGGCAGCACACAAGGAGGTCATCTGACGGGAGCTGGGCGGGGGCTCTGCTCTGTGCCCGGCTCAAAACCGTGGGTGACGCAGGGAACACCTGAAGCTTACAAGAGGCCTTGAGAAGTGGGTGATTTCCTTTTACCCCTGCCCGCGCCCTGTAGGCCTCTCCAGACCCCACCAGCAGCTTGCTGCTCCGGCTGGGAGCAGCGGCCTGGGCCACACACCGGGAGGTGACCCGGCCCCAGGCAGTCCCTGTCCTCCCTGCCTCATTCTTCTAAGTCAGCCTGGTGGAAACTGCCCGCGCCCGCCGGGGAGCCGGAACCCCGCGCCCGGCCTTCCCACAGCGCCGTAAACGCCAGGGCTGGGCCTGGCTTGCGCCGGGCACAGCAAACCGGCCTGGGCTGCCCTCGGGTCCCACCTCCTCCCCCGTGGAAGTGATCTGGCTTTCTGAGCCCCAGCCATTCCAGAAAAGGAAGGTCAAAAGTGGGAGCCAAGACCGGCTCTGGGATTTAACCCCTTTAACCGTATCTTCCCACTTCAGCTCTCTCAGGTCGCTCTGAAGATGGTCAGGATGTCCCTGTTCCCAGTCGCGAAGCTGGGCCTCCCGTCGGGGAAGCAGTAGAGGAGGCGGGTCTGAGACCGACCACTGGCACGTGGGGTTGTGAGGAAGGCGCAGCTCCCTGCCTCACCCTGAGGCTCTCTCCGCAGGATGCTCCCTAGAAAGGCAGGGGCGCCCCCTCCTCCAGCCCAGCACGGGGTCCTGGCCCTACTCTTCCCCGGAGCTGGGGCAGGCCCCACGCTCCTTCCTCACTGGCCCGTGTCCCACCGTGACTCAGCGACATTTGCTATGCCGGGAACACGGGCTTTCGCAGCAGTCTACACCGGAGGCAGAATTCGCTTGTAACTCTTCTCCGAAACCCCACACGAGTCTTTCACATGCCCATTCTACCTCCCTACCTCACGGTGCGATCTTCTCAGCCGCAGACCAGGATGCCTACCCGTGAGGGAGTGCAAAGAACTGGGCTCTGGAACAAGACGGGCAGGTCCTAAATCCTGTCACTTACCTGCTGTGTGACCTAGGCAAGTCACTTAACCTCTCAACCTTGTGCTGACATTTACCTCCTAGAGTCCAGGTGAAAACAGCGATAATGTTTCTAACGGTGCTGGCCCGACAGTGGATTCTTGGTGACTCGCAGCTGTTTTAACCATTCCCACCACTTCGCTGGTGTGTGGCTCCGGGGACGTCTGTGCCTCCGTTTCCTCCTCCGTAGAAGAGAAATCATCTGAGTCGCCTGCCTGTATCGTCCATTCTTACAAAAGCTTCATAAGATACTGTACCTGGTTACTGTAAAGGACAGTGGCTAAGGGAGGAACATTCTGGCCACTCAGATGCACATCCAGGGCCGTTCCAGAATGTGTGACCTCTTTCTCCGGCACTGATTGTTCTTTACAAGGATCAATTAAGTCATTGTCCCATCTTCCCCTTCAGCACCGCACACCGAGGGCTTCAGGAAGCCGAGCCACTGGAAACACACCACGGAGCGAAAGGAACCCTTTGCTCACACTGGCAGGTGCCCCAGGGCTGACCCAAACCCCATTACCTACGATCATGACTGTCTCCCCAGTCCGTGGGCTAAAGGAAGCTGCATAAGCTGGAATAAGACCGGGGGGCAGGGCCACCACCACAAGACGGAGAGTGACTTTTCAAGGTCAAGACGAAGGAAGCGGAGAAATGCTACGAATGCCCACTAGACTGTGGGCTCCAAGAAGCCGGGGGCCGTGTGGGATTTTGTTCACTGACCTTCTGCTGTGTGAGGGGAAGCCGTGAGGCACCCCCGGCCCTACCACGGGATCGAGGCACATGCTTCCCCCAGCCGCCGAGAGTGCTGGCCGCTGCTGGCCCACAGCTCAGTGCCGCCTCAGGAACGGCCCTCGGAAGAAGAAAGTTCCTTGCCCAGAGTCTTGTTCCCTCCACGGTTGCAGTGCAAGGACTGGTCAGTACCAGAGGGTGAAGGATGGGCCCACTGCCTTCAATCAGGACAGCTCAGAAGGTCCTTCTTATGCTTCCGAGCACTCTGTGGGGCTGCGGGGCCTTGGCTGACAGGACATCAGCCTTTGCCCAAGTCTGTTCCTTACTCCCAGACGCCAGACCTGAAAGCACTTCTCAGTAAACCTGCTGCACGTCGGTATTTCACAGTCCGTTTCCCGGGGAGCTCAAGCTAAGACACGCACTGCAGGGTTCGTGTGGTACCTGCGGGAGGCCGAGTGAGCGCCGGAGAGAGGCAGAGCTGCCTGTAGAGCCTCTCCCACGTCATCTAACACCCCGGGGGGGGGGGCGGAATGCGGACCACGAGCCCTTTCCATAGTTTCATGGTGACTACTTCATAAGACAGAGGATGGCCACCGATTAATGATGCTGCCGTAATGCATTATTTCTCTGAGAGACAGGTTTCTGAATGATCGCTGCAGGACACAGTCAACAAAAAAGTCCAAAGTGACCACAGTCCCATAACCATCAGTTCACAAACTTTAAAAATCCTTTCAAACTAGAGATGCTTTGCCACATGGGAAATCCAATCGGCCTAACAATTTCAAATGGACATTAAGTTCTCATTAATTTTCCTCTGGACAAATTAAGCAGGAGAGAGAGCAGTCTGGGCATGACGCGGTGCCCATCGGGCCAGGTTCAAATTACATTAGTGTAAGTGGATCAGGACTGTGCGAATTAAATTACTCTCTGGATGCTGTGGGTGTCATCATTCGGGCCTCACCTGGCGGCTGGGAAATACCGGCTTCACCGCCCGAATACCACGGAGCTCACACTCCCGTTGTTTCCAAGATGTTGAACGATGGTCGTTGGCCCTTTGGGGGAGAGTCTCCCTACCCTACTTACCATTTTCTTTTCAGAGGCAATCCTTGGTACATCATCACTTCTGGTCAGGACACAGCATGAGACACGGAAGACGGAGGAGAAGGTGAATCCCTTCTCCCACCCCTCCCCCTTGATGCAGGTTCCTGCGGACTCCAAGTCACGCCTCGCCGCCACTCTTCTCGCTCTGGGCTGAGTGGGCCACAGACCTGCCTGGAAGTGACCAGTTTGTAGTTTTTTACAGATTTCAGGACATTTATCCCAAGGGAGTCTGCTAACTTGTAATAACTGCTGGTGGTTAAGTGCCAGGCAAGATCTCTTTGTTCTAGGCACTGTGGTTCATTATTCTTGAGTCTGCGTGGGAGTCAAACATGCAGCTAAGTATTATTTATCTATGTTTTACAAATGACAAAACGACTTCAGGAAATAGATTACCCGAGGTTGCACGATAATTAAGAGAGCAGACCTAGGATTCAAACCCAGGAATAGACTAACAGGCACCACTAGGACAGTCTGATCCTTTATTTCCATAAGCAATTTCAGTTTCTTGAAAACAAATTAATACAGGAATCCAAAAGGAGAGTAAGTTTTTAAACCACCAGCTATCCTGGAAACAATCAGCTCATTCCTGGTGGCCCTGGTGACTACCCGTGTTGTAGGAACCTACTCAACTAAGGAGGGGGAAAAAGCTAGAATGCAAAAGGATCACCTGTTCTCAACAAAAGAATAGACTAGGTTAAAAGGCAAAAAAAAAAAAAGAAGAAGAGGACTTCACAAAGAGGATCTATAAGGAAAATTATCTGCTTTAACCTTAGCCATAGATGGAGAAGGAAAAAATATTGTTTCCCAAGAATTTTTAACTGAAAACTGGCCTTCTTAAAGGTTTCATACCAAATTTATATTACCTATGTAATTTTTAAAAACCTTCACACTGAAATTTTACTTTTAGGTGGTATTCCATCAGTAGCTCTCTCCCTGCCATCCTCCGGCTAAAGCAAAACAAGTTCTTTACGGAGGATATGTTTTCAGCAGGACCCCTTTCCCATAAAGTTAAATCAAACAATAATTCACCCAAAAAGCATGGATGAAACGTGGTGCCATGAATGAGAGCCGGCAAAAAGATCGTAGACTCAGACCCACCAGGACTTCAGATACTGGATTTATTAGTAGCAGTTTATAAAATGTGTATATTTGATGTGTTTAAATACCTAAAAGGAGTGCCAGAAGTATGGGCAAGGAATAAGAGACAGCAAAACGACAAGGGGTGTACAGAACTTCTCTACAACAGTGTGATACTCGACACCTACACGCTCACGGGCAGTCGAAGCAGCAGACTCCGCGCGGCCGAGAGGAGAGGGGC
Source organism: Mustela nivalis (assembly GCF_964662115.1). Classification (NCBI taxonomy): domain Eukaryota; kingdom Metazoa; phylum Chordata; class Mammalia; order Carnivora; family Mustelidae; genus Mustela; species Mustela nivalis. The sequence goes on from NC_139035.1 coordinate 969,452, forward strand.
GTCAAGCGGAGATTTGCAGAAATAAGGCAGGGTGCAGCTCAGAGACATGGTGGGATGGAAAGTGCCAGTGTATGGACGAAGCAGAGGGGATGACTGGCTCAGGTCAGAGATCCAGAATGGAAATGGAGAGGAGGCAACGCCATTTTTATGGCCTGATGAGTGGAAGCCCAAAGGCCACCTGGGCGAGCTTTAGCTTTTGATGTTGCTGTGGTTATTTTCACGGTACCGCCAGCTTCAGATTTTTCTGGCATTATCCTTGGTGGGGGCTGACCCTCAGCGTCCCAGCACCACACACACCCCTGCAGCGCCTGCTCTTCTATGTGCTTGGGCAGCAGAGCGGACCTCCCTACTTGCTCCCTACTTGCTTCCTCCTCACCCCCAACACCGACTGCTGTTGCTTGTTGCCTCCTGCTTGTAGGCAGGTCCTGGGGCTCAGATTGCTGGGGTGGGTCTTTCTCTTTGGTCCTACTCCTCCAGAGCAGAGAGTGCTTCTACCAATGTGGCCCAGGGATGCCCCTTCTCCTTCACCCAGGGGTGGAGCTTTGCTCCCCTTCCCCCAGTCCTAATGGGTCTTTACTCTTGTTCTGGGGGTGACAGGGATACCTGCCCTCCCACAGACAACTTAAGGCTTTTGTTTCTTAGGGGAAGGGGTCCGAGTGATCTTTCACAATTTGTCTGCAGCTGCCTGGCACCTTTGAGGGAATGATGCTCTCCGGCCCCTGGCCCTGCCTCCGTCCTTGGTGGTCAGCCCCCACCAAGGATAATGTCCCCAATGGGTGTTCCTAGTGAAGAATCCAGAGTGGGTGGAAACTCCGTGTCTGTGGTTCCCAGGGGCTCCATCTTTCCCGGGAGCCTACACTTGACCTCTAATGAGTTATTAAAGAAACACAGCTGCTTTCTTATACACATGTTATGTAGCCCCATCTTCTTCCTGTGCTCTGTCACAGGTGACTCAGGGCTCACGTCCCATCTCTCCTGACAGGCCCCCTCTCCAGCTCCCATCTGTCCAAGTCTGGTGAGAACTGAGCTAGCTTCTTCTTCAACATGCCTTCTCTGAACCTCTTTCCTTTGTCATAAAGCAAGGTGACTTTACTCTATGAAGGGCCATTTGGGGAATTAAGAATGAATGCACCCAAGGGAATTGGGTTATTATTACTCTTAAATAAAATAAACCATTATTACTTTTTAAACCCAAGTCCTGGGCACACAGTAGCAAAATTTCAGTATGTATGAGTTAAATGAATGAATCAGAAGGAGACTGTTCTTGCTTATTCAAGCTTCTGGAAGATGGAGTAGCAGAAAGTTTAAGAAGAGAAATCATAAAGATCAGAGCAGAATTCAATGAAATAGAAACCAAAAGAACAGTAGAACAAATCAACGAAATGAGGAGCTGGTTCTTTGAAAGTAACTTCCCTGAGCTGATCCCAGATAAGCATTGATCTCTCTGATCATAAAGCATGTACAGTTTCTATTCTCACATACCATGTCTATGAAAGTAACATAAAATTGGGGCGCCTGGGTGGCTCAGTGGGTTAAGCCGCTGCCTGCGGCTCAGGTCATGATCTCAGGGTCCTGGGATCGAGTCCCGCATCGGGCTCTCTGCTCAGTGGGCAGCCTGCTTCCTCCTCTCTCTCTCTGCCTGCCTCTCTGCCTACTTGTGATCTCTCTCTGTCAAATAAATAAATAAAATCTTAAAAAAAAGAAAGTAACATAATATTAATAAATGTGGTCCATCTGTCTTGGGCTCCTTTTGTCTTAGGTTGGGTCCTTCAACATGGAGACATGGACACCTGTGTGCAGGAGGTTTGCTGGAGAGAGTCTTTGAGATCAAGCCTTTAGAGAGAGTAAAGGAAGAAGAATAGGCAAAGAGAGAAGGGTGAACCACAGCACAGTCTAAATGAAGGTCTCAGCTGATCCCAGAGGAGCTCTGGACTGAACCAGCCCTTACAGTGATCCTGAACTTTTACCTTTGTACCAACCTGTCATTCCTAATAGCCAGAATTTAGTTCATTGAGTAGCCTGGAAAACTAACCTGTCCAAGTACTTAATATTTTTTGTCACTGCTTTATATCAACCCAAAGATGACTATCTTGAGTGCAGTGATTATTTCAGTAAGCATTAAAAAGTTTAGTTCATTAGAGCAAGGCACTATGATAGGTACTTTGGAGAACCAAATGTATTTAAATCACATGTTCAATGCCATGTAACAAATTCAGGAGTAAGTGAAATATGCAGAAGTTAATCATCTGTAAAATGAGGATAATGACAGTATCCATCTCGTAGGATGGCTATGAGGATTAAAAATGCAGCCATAAAATAAATCCTAAAAAAAAAAAGTACTAATGCTCCAGCCCCATCCCCAGAGATTGTGATTTTCTTCATTCATCTTAAGGGAGAAGCCCTTTTAATAGCTCCGAGGTGGTACTCAGAATGACTAAAATTAAGCAGTCAGGAAACGAGAGGTGTTGGTGAGGATGCAGAGAAAGGGGAACCCTCCTACACTGTTGGTGGGAATGCAAGCTGGTACAGCCATTCGGGAAAACAGCATGGAGGTTCCTCAAAAAGTTGAAAATAGAGCTACCCTACAACCCAGCAATTGCACTACTGCATATTTACCCTAAAGATACAAATGTAGTGATCCGAAGGGGCATGTGCACCTGAATGTTTCTAGCAGCAAGGTCCACAATAGCCAAACTATGGAAAGAACCTAGATGTCCACCAACAGATGAATGGATAGAGAAGATGTGGTACACACACACAAACACACACACACACAATGGAATACTATGCAGCCATCAAAAAACTGAAATCTTATCATTTGCAATGTGGATAGAACTAAAGGGTATTATGCTAAGTGAAATAAGTCAATCATAGAAAGACAATTATCACATGATCTCTCTGCTATGAGGAATTTGAGAGGAAGGGCAGGGGGTCTTGGGGAGAAGGGAGAGATAAATGAAAGAAGATGGGACTGGGGAGGAAGACAAACCATAAGAGACTTTTAATTTCAGGAAACAGACTGAGGGCTGCTGGAGATGATGGGGGAGGTGATGGGTGGGGACATTGGGGAGGGTATGTACTATGGTGAGTGCTGTGACTTGTATAAGACTGCTGATTCACAGAACTGTCCCCCTGAAACAAATAATACATTATATGTTAATACAAATAAAAAATAATATATAAAACAAAATAAAATAAATTTTAAAAGCTCCCAGGGGGTTCTAATGTAAATCAAGGGGAGAACTACTGCACACAATAAACTCTCCACCCTCAACAGCAAAAATGTCATTTTTTTCCGATTTAAATTCAAACATATATATATCCTCCCTTTTCCACCCAAAAATTCTATCCATGAGTCTTTGGGACCAAAGATTATGAATCCCCAGCTTAGAGGAAATAAAAGAAGGCTTTTAAGTAGAAGGCAATAAGTTATGGAGGAAATGACACTTAAGATATGATTGCACTATACAAGCCTTTCTTAAGAGACAAGAAAACTCTCAAGTACACAACCTAACCCTACACCTAAAGGAGCTAGAGAAAGAACAGCAAAGAAAGCATAAACCTAACAGAAGAAGAGAAATAATAAAGACCAGAGCAGAAATCAATGAAATAGGAACCAAAAGAACAGTAGAACAAAGCAATAAAACTAGGAGCTGGTTCTTTGAAAGAATTAGTAAGATTAATAAACCCCTGGCCACACTTACCAAAAAGAAAAGAAAAAGGACCCAAATAAATAAAATCATGAATAAAAGAGGAGAGATCACAACCAAAACCAAAGAAATACAAAGAATTATAAGAACATATTACAAGCAACTATACACCAACACATTTGACAACCTGGAAGAAATGGATGCATTCCTAGAGACACATAAACTACCACAACTGAGCCAGGAGAAACAGAAAGCCTAAACAGACCCATAACCAGTAAGGAGATTGAAGCAGTAATTAAAAGTCTCCCAACAAAAAAGAGCCTAGGGTCAGATGGCCTCCCAGGGGAATCCTACCAAACATTTAAAGTAAAATTAATACTTACTCTCCTGAAACTGCTTCAAAAATTATAAATGGAAGGAAAACTTCCAAACTCATTTTATTAGGCCAGCATTACCTTGATCCCAAAACCAGACAAAGATCCCATCAAAAAGGAGAATTACAGGCCAATATCCGTGATAAACACAGATGCAAAAATTCTCACCAAAATACTAGCCAATAGCATCCAACAGCACATTAAAAGGATGATTCACCACGACCAAGTGGGATTTATTCCTGGGCTGCAAGGTTGATTCAACATCTGCAAACCAATCAATGTCATATAATACATTAATAAAAGAGAAACAAGAACCATATAATACTCTCGATAGATGCTGAAAAAGCATTTGACAAATACAGAATCCATTCTTTTTTTTTTAAAGATTTTATTTATTTATTTGACAGAGAGAGAGATCACAAATAGGCAGAGAGACAGACAGAGAGAGAGATGAGGAGAAGCAGGCTCCCTGCTGAGCAGAGAGCCCTATGCGGGACTCGATCCCAGGCCCCTGGGATCATGACCTGAGCCGAAGGCAGAGGCTTAACCCACTGAGCCACCCAGGCGCCCCCAGAATCCATTCTTGATCAAAACTCTTCACAGTGTAGGGATAGAGGATATATACATCAATATCATAAGAGCCATCTATGAAGAACCCACAGTGAGTATCATTCTCAATGGGGAAAAATGAGAGCTTTTCCGCTAAGATCAGGAACATGGCAGGGTTGTCCATTATCACCACTGCTATTCAACATGGTACTAGAAGTCCTAGCCTCAGTAATCAGACAACAAAAAGAAATTAAATGCATCTGAATCAGCAAGGAAGAAGTCAAACTCTCACTCTTGGCAGATGATATGATACTTTATGTGGAAGACCCAAAAGACTCCACTCTGAAACTGCTAGAACTTGTACAGGAATTCAGTCAAGTGTCAAGATATAAAATCAATGCACAGAAATCAGTTGCATTTCTATACACCAATAGCAAGACAGAAGAAAGTGAATTATGGAGTCAATCCCATTTACAATTGCACCCAAAACCATAAGATGCCTAGGAATCAATGTAACCAGAGAGGCAAAGAATCTGTACTCAGAAAACTGTAAAGTACTCATGAAGGAAATTGAGGAAGACACAAGGAAATGGAAAAATGTTCTGTGCTCGTGGATTAGAAGAACAAATATTGTGAAAATGTCTATGCTACCTAAAGCAATCTACACGTTTAATGCAATCTCTATCAAAATCCCATCTATTTTTTTCAAAGAAATGGAACAAGTAATCCTAAAATTTATATGGAACCAGAAAAGACCCCGAATAGCCAGAGGAATGTTGGAAAAGAAAGCCAAAGTTGGTGGCATCACAATTCCAGACTTCAAGCTCTATTACAGAGCTGTCATCATCAAGACAGCATGGTACTGGCACAAAAACAGACACATAGATCAATGGAACAGAATAGAGAGCCCGGAAATAGACCCTCAACTCTATGGTCAACTAATCTTTGACAAAGCAGGAAAGAATGTCCAATGGAATAAAGACAGCCTCTTCAACAAATGGTGCTGGGAAAACTGGACAGCCACCTGTAGAAGAATGAAACTGGACCATTTCCTTACACCACACATGAAAATAGACTCAAAATGGATGAAGGACCGCAATGTGAGAAAGGAATCCACCAAAATCCTTGAGGAGAACACAGGCAGCAACCTCTTCGACCTCAGCCGCAGCAACATCTTCCTAGGAACATCGCCAAAGGCAAGGGAAGCAAGGGCAAAAATGAACTATTGGGATTTCATCAAGATCAAAAGCTTTTGCACAGCAAAGGAAACAGTCACCAAAATCAAAAGACAACTGACAGAATGGGAGAAGATATTGCAAACGACATATCAGATAAAGGGCTAGTATCCAAAATCTATAAAGAATTTATCGAACTCAACACCCAAAGAACAAATAACCCAATCAAAAAATGGGCAGAAGACATGAAATGAGATATTTTTAAAGCATTTGGTGCTGCATCTAACACATAGTAAGTTGCCATCACTGCAAGTACAATTATTATTAACCTGTTACACGGGCCATTTGGGCAATCGATCGAAAGTCAATATCCCTGACCCATAACTGACAAGCCATAGGCTCCTTCTCACAGTCTTCTCAAGCAGACTTAGAGGCGGCGAGCAGGCATCAAAACCTATACCTTGCTTCAGTACCATCTGCCCTAACTAGAAAAATGGCACAGAGAACAGACCTGGTGCGAGTACTAGGACTGGAAAGATCGGTTATGTTTGCCGCGGACAGTCTTCACCACCCTTCCCAAGTGTCTGCAATTTTCTTTTGCCACCTCTTCTGGAATCCAGTCTCTGGTGCCCAGCTTTCTCTCCTGAACATTCCCCAGTGCACCTTGTGCCAGACAGGAAGGGAGGGGGATTTTAGGGACTGGTCCTCTCCTGTGTGCTGGCCACTATGTCGCTCTCCTTAGTTGGTGAGTGTCCCAAGTATGGGCCCTTGTTATTTTTCTCTGCTTCATCCTTTCAAGGTCCTGCTTTTGAGGCCACATCTACCTAATCTGAACCAATGAATAAGACCAAGGTACTGAGGATGACTCAGTTTCCAAAATGTATCTGTATCTTAACAGAAGCTTTTCATACCAGCATGGCGACGGCTCCCACACAGACCCACATGGAACAGAACAGCCTCATGGGTCTGCCATATTTGGCATCACCTGTGGAAGGCAGGAGCCTCTCTGAGACCACTCCTTACTTGTAAACTAGGAATGAGAATAGCTAATTAGCAGTCTTGTTAAAATTGTGAGAGGAGACTCTGTTTATAAACAGCATACTACATTAAGATACTGAAAATGGTTGAAGAATAGAATTAATAAGAATAAACAGGACTTTCAGCTTCGGAAGAACACAGGATGTGGGACCGGCAGGCCTTCCGAGGCCTCTTACAGCCTCATGGGGGAACCTGCCTGCTCTGTCCAGCACTGCTGTTTCTCCCACACTGAAAAGTTCTCACCAATACAACACGCACGAGGAAATGTTTACCCAACTAATCATATCCAGTACGGAGATAGGAGAAGATCTAAAACAAAAACATAAACTATCTCGGGTAATGTTTCGCCTCTTGCTTTTGAAATCCTCTTAAGCACCTGGGGATCCTGTAAAAAGAACAGAAATCAACGTAAGGCCAGCACACGATGGCTGGGAAAGGCTGACTTGGGAATGACTGAGGGCTGCCCCTCTCTCTCCCTCCTCAACTTATAAAGGCTTGAAGAGGCAGTTAGCACAGCCTCTGGGTCCTCCTTAAAGTTGAGGGCTTCTCAGCTACGGGATCCAAATTACTCTTCTGGAGGCTCGCCCAGAGCAAAGCTCTGGCTTCGAATTCTCTGGACAGCAGCCATGGTAAGACATTTGCTCCTGCCAGCATGTAAAGGAAAAACACGGACTCCATCACTCAGGCAAGAACACAAAGCGAGCGTTTCTAGGATACCGCAGTCAGGAAGGAGTTTATCACCAGATTCTCCGGATGGAGAAACTGTGCCCTCCACTCCCCGCGAGGCTCATCTTCCCTAGTGTTGCAGAATGGAAAAGAACGTCAAGAGATTGAAAGAACACTCCGGAAGAACCATGGCTCATGAATTTAAGAACAGGGACTCAATCTGCCTTTTCAGTCCCATGGGGCTCCTGCGTTTCCACATGCTCAGGAATAGCGCCTGCTGAGCTCCAAGAGCGCCTTCGGGAACACTCTGTTCTGGATTGGGTGTCTCCTTTTTTTTTTTTTTTTTTTTAAACTCTTTGGATTTTAGGTGCAAAGCTTTGATTTAATGAGACATCTCTCTGAGTTGATGGTGCACTATGACATTTCCTCACATAAGGTCTCTTTCTTATTTTGCTTCAGGTTCCCCTATTTCCCATTAATATTCACTAACGTTAAGTAGGCAGCCCTCTAGGATGTTTGATAGATGTTCTCCGTATATCTGTGCTACGTGTAGCGGTATTTTTGGCATGTGTGTGCTTTTAGCTTACATGATAGTATCTCATTATGTTTCTTACTTTTTTACTTGCTCCTTCTAGCTATGCTCCCTAGGGTGTTGCTTCTAGCAGCCGTGTGACGTTCCCTCTGATGACGGGCAGCTACTTGCTGCTATGAAGAAGTCTGCAGCGTACATTTTCTTTGCAGAGCCATATAGGCTTAGGGAAGATTTTGTCATGCAAGATGACATAGGTTATCAGGAGAGAGACGCTGTATTGTAGGATACCCAGACTCTAATTCCCCGAAGAGCTGCCAGATTACTTTCCAGAAAGACTGTGCCAGGCCCACTCCTGCCAGCTAAGCGTATGTGTTCTGGTTTCTTTCAACCTGTTGAAATCCTGCAGTCCTCTAATGTTAAATTTTTTCCATTGAGTGGCTATTAAGCGGCAAGACACTGTTGTTTTAATGCTGATGCTTCTCACTACAGGGGAGGTTGGGAATCTCTTGAGCTTTAGGCATTTAGATTTCTGCCTTTTGTGGGTTGCCTATTCATATACTTTACCCATTTTCCTGCCTTTTCAATGATTAATAGGATTTTTTTTTTTTTGAGAGAGAGAGAGAGAGAGAGAGAGAGAACAAGAGCACTAGCAGGGCAGAGAGAGAGAGAGAGAGAATGAATCTCAAGCTGAATCTGCACCGAGCATGGAACCTGACATGGGGCTTGATCTCACAACCCTGAGATCATGACCTGAGCTGCAATCAGGAGTTGGGTCCTTAACCAACGGAACCACCCAGGCACCCCAATAGGCATTCCTTTTTAATCTAGACATTAATCCTAATGATTTTAAACTTTGAACATTCTCTTCGAATGGCACACACCTATTAACAACATTTTCTGTGCCCGTGATGAACAGAGATCTGTAACATTTGTGTAGTCAGACCCAACACTCTCCTCCCTTATCGTCTGTGCTCAGATGGTCTTGTTGCAAAAAATCTCTCTCTACCCAACGGGCATATTTTTTCCTTCCTAGTTTCAAGGAGCCAGCTTTCTTAGCACCATATACTAAACAATTTATCTGCTCCCCACTTCTGCAGGATGTCTTCCTTACACACATCTCCATTCCCGGGCATTCTTATCTGTTGCACATGTTGTGCTGCTGCTCTGCTAGTATATGCCCTCCTCTCCTTGCTCCTCTTTGTGCGTGTGCGTGCGTGTGTGTGCGTATGTGCATAAAATTGACAACTATTTGTGAAACTTAATTCTTTAATGTCAGTTTTAGCATCAGTCTGTCTTAAAAACTTCTGCTGGGGCTTTCTGAGAACATATGGAATATATAGATTAATTTAGGGGAGAACTGACAGATTCACAATATCAGATAATTCCATTCATTCATTATTCATGTCTTCTATGCCTTTTATAGAATTTGAATGATTTATCCATAAACTTGTATGCCTTCCTTTTTCTTTCCATTCCCAGAAACTTGAGAGGTGTCGGATGACATGAGTGGCAGCTCGTGTTCCCCCGGAGCTCCTGGCTGGTTATTGACGGTGTCCGTTGAATCTGTGTCTGGAAGCCTTGCTGAACTCTCACGCGTCTGGAGTCCATTAGGCAGTGGCCATTCACGGCAGCTCTGACTCCTTTACTAGGTGGTACCCAGAAGCCAGATGCATGTTTGCTCTTCATGTTCTCATCACTCAACCTCCTCGAAGCTTTTTCATGCTGGTTGACCTGCTGGAGATCACCTTGCAACAATTACTAAGCTAGATGCTACCCTAAGGACTTTCCATGTATTGTCTTACTTTATCTTATTTGATTGTATTGATATCCACACTTTACAGAGGAAGAAATGCAGGCGAAGACAGCCAAGTTGTCCTGGGTCCCACAGCCGGGGGGAGACTGAGACAACACCAGCTATCTGACTCGAAAGCCCGGACCCTTGAACATGGAACTGCATTCCGTTTGGGCCTTCGACTCATTTACGACAAACAAGGTAAAGGCTGTATTATTCATCAATATACACACTTTTAATGAAAAATGGGTTCAGCTTTTATAATCGTCCCTTGCTATGTTTGTTCTGATTGCATTTCTTTAACTCTAATTTAATATGGTCTGTAACATAATTATAATACGTATATTTATATTAATTGTAATACTAAAAAATAAAAATAATCTCTAATAGTAAATGTGTAACTGGGGGTAGGTATTTTGCATGCCTTATTTTTTGCTTATCTTTCTGATAATTACTTTATTGTGTCTTATGAAAGTGAATATTTTGAATATTAAAAAAAAAGCACAAACTGATTCTCTACCACTGACAGTTTCAGTAGACTGATCTTCAGCACGGCCTCTCGCTGGGTTAAATGCCCAAAGATGTAAACAGGGAACCAAACATTCTGAACCAGTCTGTAGCTTGCTGGCCAGTTGCCTTGTTTTAGATTTGTATTTCTGAAATGTTCCAACTGAATGAGAGCGTCTTGAGAAAGGCCCTTTCTACAGAGGAATGCCTGAGAACAGCGTCCCTACCTAGCCCTCTGCTGCTTCCAACCTCAGCGTGTCCCATGGATCTGGGCAAAGAATTTACTGCCAGAAAATACCAAGCCATGTCTGAACTTTGAGCTAAGGAAAAGTCTTTTATTCTAACAGGCAACTTCTAACCTTTAGATTCTACTCTATCCTGTTTCGAAAAAGCAGATTATGAGCTTGAGCCTAACCGTAACAGGAGGTTAATTATGTTGATGTTGACAAAGTTCATGAAACTGTTTGATTTAGAATCCTGAAGTGCCCGATTTGAGCATAGATTGATTTAAGCCATTGGCCCAGGAAAGCATGCACAGTAATATTGAGTTACATCATCAAATCTCTGAAGGAACATCTGATAGCTGTGAAGATTTACAGAATTAAAAAATATATATTTGAGATCAAATCACACGTCTTAGAAAAAGTTGCATAAGACCGTCTTCTGACATCATTCAACAAGAAGGGTGACTCCGTGAATTCACTATCTGGTCGCTTTTAAAAAATAGTCCTCTGGCTGTATTTTTTAGTGTATAATGTTACCATGTGTCAAGCATAATAATCAGCAGAGCTAGCAGAAGTAACATTGCTTTTACATTTGGATTTTAACTTTTTTGGATGTCACTTGTACAAAGATTTTTATAGCAGCCCTATTTAGCTCATGGAAAAATAATGGGAAAAAATCCAAATATTTAACAATAGGAGAATTTTTAGTAAGCTAGCTTTATAAGCATAGTGAAATAGCTCTTGCATAATCTTTAAAAATAAGTAAGCAGAATAGATCAATATGTAACAGAGGCACTACAGGAGAATGGGGCATAAGCAACAAGATAGCAAATGGGTCGCAGGTACGAACTACGACCAAATAAAAATATGGCCATGTGTTCAGAGAAAGAATTCGAATTAAGCCAGGAGGAATGTATTGTGCTTTTTAATCTGTAAGGTTATGATTAAAGAAAATTAAAAAGTACATTTTTATGTTGTGATTTCAAGAAAATCACATAAATGTATGGATAGGTTTTAAAAAAATTTTTTTTTCAATTCCACGTTTTTTTTTTTAAGATTTTTTTTTATTTATCTGACAGATCACAAGCAGGCAGAGAGGAGGAAGCAGGCTCCCTGCTGAGCAGAGAGCCTGATACGGGGCTCGATCCCAGGACCCTGGGACTATGACCTGAGCCAAACGCAGAGGCTTAACCCACTGAGCCACCCAGGCGCCCCACAACTGCAAGTTTTTATTTAAATTCTCATATACAGTAAAGTTGGTTTCAGGTGTAGAATTCAGTGATTCATCACTTACATATAACAGCCTTGACGCATCACAACAAGTGCCCTTCTTAATGCCCATCCACCCAACCTCCCCCCTCCCCCCGCCAACTCTAACATCCCTGTTTGTTCTCTGTTAAGAGTCACATAGGGGGGCGCCGGGGTGGCTCACTGGGTTAAAGCCTCTGCCTTCGGCTCAGGTCATGATGGGATCGAGCCCCACATCGGGCTCTCTGCTCGGCGGGGAGCCTGCTTCCTCCTCTCTCTGCCTGCCTCTCTGCCTACGTACATGTGATCTCTGTCAGAAAAATAAATAAAATCTTAAAAAAAAAAAGTCACATATGGTTTGCTTCTTTCTCTCTCTCTTTTTCCCTTCCCCTATGTTCATCTGTTTCATTTCTCAAATTCCACATGAGTGAAATCATACGGTATTTGTCTTTCTTTGACTTTTCTCACTTAGCATAATATCTTCTAGTTCCATCCGTGTCACTGCAAATGGCACGATGTCATCATTTTGATGGCTCAGTAACATTCCGTTGTATATACACTGCATAGATCATGCGAGTTTAGCAACGTTCTTAAATCTCAGATAATGGTAATAGGAAGTACATGACAATTTTTAAAGGGGGTATTTTAGAAAATTTTAGAAAAACACTGTGGCCCAGGCCAAGCCCATGCTGCTGCCTGTTTTTGCAAATAAAACCTCATTACATCACAGCCATGTGCATTTGTCTAGGCCCTGTGACTGCTTCCCAGCTACAAGGGCAAAGTTGAGAGCTTGCATCAGAGACCATTTGGCCTGAAACCCTAAAATATTTACTAAGTGACCTTTACAGGAAAAGTGCCGACTCCTAATTTAGATGTTCACTCGAGGAGATACGAATGAGAATCTAGTCTCATCTCTGGGACTTCTTCATAACAATCAAAGAAAGAGCCAATATTACTTCCAATCATCTAGGTCTAAGTCTGCAAAGAGGTATGGTTGATGGATTCCAGGCCCAAGAGGGTTTGGAAAACATATAGACGCTACTTTCAGAGTTGAAAAATCATAGAGCGTGGGTTTTTCTTTCTAAGAGAAATAGTCAGCCATAAGCACAGCAGAGTTTTAAGACCTGCGTGTGGGGCGGAGTGGATTAACAGAAGCTTGACGACGCCTGGTGCCCTGCGCCCAGCGAGGCTTCCTGAGGAGCTGTGTGTGCTGTCCTGCAGGACATCTCCACCTCGGGGCACTCAGGGTCTCTGTGGCAGCAACAAGTGTGAGAAGAAACACTCGGCCTACGAACGTCCCGAAGGTGTCGGAGCAAGGATGAGTCCTAGGAGACACTGATAAGCAGGAAGCAAGAGGCCCTGCAAGTTCTACTTCTGGCTTTTCTGCTGTGTCACCCGAGTCATTCCACCTCCCCGACCCTCACCCCTGCGAAGAAGGTGTTTTGTCTTGGGCTGCAGGTAAGCAGTTTGCTCCCAAACCGGTTTACGCCTCACATCCTGGGACAGGCTGTCAGCACTGTCACACCAGATGGTCCCTTTCTCCTAAGATCTTAGAAAATGTGTCAGGTTCTTCCAGAACAGCAGTTAATTCTGATTTGAGGTCAGCTCTGTGGATACAATTTTAATCTTTTGTGAGAGAAATGAAGTTTCTCGGTTTAGAAGTTGGACGGGAGATCAGTAGCTTTGAGCAGCTGCTGAAGTGAGAGGAAAGGCTCCTTCCGGGCTCCGGGCTCGGGATCGCAGCTACACCTGTGTCTGCACAGAGGCGAATTCTGGAATACTCGGCACGGGCTGCACACCCACTGTGCACGGTAGAGTCGGCGCCCGTGGGAACACGGGGCCAGGACACGCGCACCCACAGACACGCGCGCACACCCGCACACACCCCCAGCCGAGGACAGGCGCTGACCAGGGAGGAAGAGGTGCGGAGCTGGCCACCAGGGGCCAGAGGCCCTGTCCTGAGGGCGTGTGACTTCCCAGCTCCCGTCACTGTCTCTGTCCTTTCCCGCGGCCCCTGTCGCGCACTTCCCCAACCCCAGAGAGCTTCTGCGCCCTCTGCGGCGACAAGAGTTTTCGGATTATGTTATATTGAAGCATCGGGGACTCTCGAGGTGACCTACGGGACAGAAAACAAAAGGACTCGGGAGGAAAGTGGGTGCTTCTGGTCCGGGGCTGGCAGGCGCCCGTGGGGACCGGGACAGAGCCTCCCGCGCGTCCCCTGTGCCCCCGTCCCCGGGCAGGAGCGGACGCCCCGAGGCCCCCAGCCCCGCACGCACCTCGCGGACGCGGGGCCCCGGAGGGACGAGGCAGCGCGAGGAGGCCCGGACGGAGGTCGCGGCCCGGACGGAGGTCGCGGCCCTGCGGCGGCTTCTCTGTCCCTCCGGAGCCACAGACTCGGCGGCCACCGCGGCCCGGCCTGACCCCCGCGGACCCCTCGGCCGCCGCCCAGGAGGCCCTGCTCCGAGGTGACCTTCCCCGCCCTCCTGGTGTCCCTGCGTCCCTGTCCGGGTCTGAGGGAGAAACCCGAGCTGGAGCTTCAGTGAGGAACGAGGACGGAACCAGTAAATTTCCCAACAAAATATTTACATTTTGAAAAGGGGCCGGAGGAAGGGAGGAATCGCGAAGGCAGCTCGGAAAATCGCCTCCGCGCCACCCGCGCGTCGCTGGAGGAGGTCCTGGCCCCTGCCCTGCTCGCAAGTACCCCCGCGTCACCTCCGTGTCACCCCGTGTCATCCCGTGTCACCCTGTCACCCCGTGACCCCGTGTCACCCCCATCTTCCCCATGTCACCCCCGTGTCACCCCATGTCATCCCGTGTCACCGTGTGTCACCTCCCTGTTATCTCCGTGTCACCCCTGTTATCTCCGTGTCACCCCTGTTATCTCCGTGTCACCCCATGTCATCCCGTGTCACCGCGTGTCACCCGTCATTCCCGTGTCTTCCCCATGTCAGCCCCGTGTGTTCCCCGTGTCACCCCTGTCATTCCCGTGTCTTCCCCATGTCACCCCCGTGTCTTCCCCGTGTCACCCCTGTCATTCCCGTGTCTTCCCCATGTCAGCCCCGTGTGTTCCCCATGTCATCCCCCAGAGCTATTTCAGGGGCAACAATTTGAGCTACAGGAACTATAAAGAGTCTTCGTTTAAGTTTATAGGATATTTTCTATTGCCTATGGGAGCTGAATTTTAACTGATAAATAACATGAATCTTTATAGTAAGTTTAAGCTAATATTTTGTTTTGTGGGTTTTCTTTGCTGTTTGTTTGTTTAGTGTGGATCCCGATTCATTCTTTGAAGTTAGTTGGGAACAGGAGTGGGGAAATACGCAAAGGGAAAGAGTTAGTAGATGGTTGAGTTTTTGCTAAAAAAAAAAAAAAAAAAAAAAAAAAAGCCTCCTGAGCCCGTGTGAGGGAATCAGTCGGCCACTCGCTCTTACTGAGTGCGGGTGGATTGCTTGACAAAACCCTTAAAGACCGTTTCTTTCCTCCTAGTTACCATTATTCCCTTGACAGCAACTGCCATAATTACTGAGGTTTTTTCCCGTCAAGAAGTGAACCCAGTAATTGAGAACACACTGGGTGAAGTTTTTTTCCTCCGGAAACAGCGGGAACGCGTTCACTCGGGTGAAAGTAAACTAAGACTCGTTCCTGTTCCACACCTGCACACGCCTGCCCTGGAAGGAGGTCCCGTGAGCTCTTTTTAGATTTGTTTGGAGGTTGTGAGTAGACCCGTTACTTTGAGGGGGAGAAAAAGTTAGTTGGAATCAATTTATGGTGCTTGCTTTATAGTAATTATCTTAAGAGTTACATACGTTTGCATGAACCTAAACACACACACATGAAAGAGTCATGGAGCCAGTAGGACACTGAGAAGGTGCTTAGAGTTGTGTTTCTGACCCTTGCCACTGGGCCCCACTATCAGGACTGTCCTGCGTCATTGTTACTCTTCAGTCTCTGGGCTAGGCCACACCAGGCCCTCCTGGGTGACAGATAATGTCCTCACAGGAGAATTTGAAGCAGGGAATGTTAGCAAACTAGGCAGCATGCCTAACAAATTTTCACTAGAATGAAACAAGCTGCTATTGATTTTCCGTGTGACCTAAGAGACCTGATTACTACTCTGCCCTTCCTTCCCTACCTCTAGACGGAACCGGCCCATCACTGTGAAATCAGGCCAGGATTTGCCTCTCATCTATGCCCGGGGCTGGCGCTCACATGCTGATGGGGCACGGGGGACAGTGACTCCTGCTAACCTTTTTTCATGTCCAAAGACAATAACAGAACCAAGATGTCCTCTTCTTAGAGAGGAGAGAAAATAAAACTCATTAAAACATGAAAAATCTGTGGAGTACTTTGTAAACATCATCACAAGTCAAACCACCTGCAAAAGGCTAACAGGCCCACCTCTTCTGAAAGTCTGTTTCTTAGCAAAGGAATTTGTCACTTGTTTGTGGAGGTCACTGAGTTCCGTTCGGTAGCTTCCTCATCAAAAACGCACCCTCATTCCTCATTAGTTCCTCGTTCCTTCTCTTTCTAAAGACACTACTTTCGATGGAGACACTCCTACTCCTACAGCCTCTATTCTCTGTCATGACTCTGCACAGTGGAAAAGAAAATCTTAATTGCTGTGTATTTATAGTCAGTCTCTAAACTGTCAGATTAATTCATGCATCTATTCAACAGTTCATTTAATAAATATTGATTAAAATCACACTTGTGGCATGCACTGGGATAAGGATACAAAAATTGGAGAAGACGTTTGGAAATAAATCCTGGCAATGGTTGCACAACATTGTGAATGTAATTAATGCCCTGAATTACATATTTTAAAATAGGAAATGGAGCAAATAATCCTAAAATTTATATGGAACCAGAAAAGACCCCAAATAGCCAGAGGAATGCTGATAGAGAAAGCCAAAGTTGGTGACATCACTATTCCAGACTTCAAGCTCTATTGCAAGGCTGTCATCATGAGGACAGCATGGTACTGGCACAAAAACAGACACATAGATCAATGGAACAGAATAAAGAGCCCAGAAATGGACCCTCAACTCCATGGTCAACTAATCTTTGACAAAGCAGGAAAAAATATCCAATGGACAGAATGACAGTCTTCAATAAATGGTGCTGGGAAAATTGGACAGCCACATGCAGAAAAATGAAACTGGACCATTTCTTTACACCACACATGAAAATAGACTCAAAATGGATGAAGGGCCTCAATGTGAGAAAGTAATCCACCAAAATCCTTGAGAAGAACACAGGCAGCAACCTCTTCGACCTCAGCCGCAGCAACTTCTACCTAGAAACATCACCAAGGCAAGGGAAGCAAGGGCAAAAATGAACTATTGGGACTTCATCAAGATCAAAAGTTATTGCACAGCAAAGGAAACAGTCCACAAAACCAAAAGACATCTGACAGAATGGGAGAAGATATTCACAAATGACATATCAGATAAAGGACTAGTATCCAAAATCTAGAAAGAACTTATCAAACTCAACTCCCAAAGGACAAATAATCCAATCAAGAAATGGGCAGAAGACATGGACAGACATTTTGGCAAAGGAGACATCCAGATGGCCAACAGACGCATGAAAAATTGCTCCATATCACTCAGCATCAGGGAAATACAAATCAAAACTACAGTGAGACCCCACCTCACACCGGTCAGAATGGCTAAAATTAACCAGTTAGGAAATGATGGAAGTTGGCGAGGATGCGGAGAAAGGGGAACCCTCCTACACTGTTGGTGGGAATGCAAGCTGGTGCAGCCATTCTGGAAAACAGCATGGAGGTTCCTCAAAAAGTTGGAAATAGAGCTATCCTATGACCCAGTCATTGCACTACTGGGTATTTACCATAAAGATACAAATGTAGTGATCCGAAGGGGCACGTGTACCCAGATGTTTTAGCAGCAATGTCCACAATAGCCAAATTATGGAAAGAGCCTAGATGCCCATCCACAGATGAATGGATAAAGAAGATGCGGTATGTATATACGATGGAATACTATGCAGCCATCAAAAGAAATGAAATCTTGCCATTTGCAACGACATGGATGGAACTAGAGGGTATTATGCTGAGCAAAATAAGTCAGTCAGAGAAAGACAATTATCATATCATCTGTCTGATATGAGGAATTTGAGAGGCAGGGCAGGGGGGGGGGGTCATGGGAGGTTGAGATGAAAAAATGAAACAAGATGGGACCGTGGAAGGAGACAAACCATAAGAAACTCTTAATCTCAGGAAACAAACTGAGGGTTGCTGGGGGGAGGGGGTCAGGAGAAGGTGGCTGCGTGATGGACACTGGGGAGGGTGTGTGCTCTGGTGAGTGCTGTGAAGTGTGTTGGACTGATTATTCCCAGACCTGTAACCCTGGAGCAAATAATATATTATACGTTAATTATAAAAAAGATTATAATGGAAGAGTTTGTTATATATATATATATATATATATATATATATATATATATTACTGTAATAATTAAAATATTTTACAAAAACAAATAAACAAAAAACCAACCCGCAACATTGAATAAGGTAGTCCTGGTCCTCAGATGGCTCACAGTCTAGTAGATAAGATGACACGTGCAATGCAGGGTCATTGGTGAGAAGGTAGAAAATAAAAAGGGGGTGCTGGGTCAAAGGAGGAAGGTATGAAAGAAATTTAACCTTTTATTAATTTTAATTTAAATGTTAATTAAATTCAATTAGCTAACATATAGTGCGTTATGAGCTTCCAAGGTCGAGGTCCGTGATTCATGAGACGCATAGAACACCCAGTGCTCATCACACATCACGTGTTCTCCTGAACGCCCACCCCCCAGTTACCCCGTCCCTCTACCCTCGTCTCCTCCAGCAGCCCTCGGTTTATTTCCTATGGTTAAGAGTCTTTAATTTAATTTAATTTAATTTCTTTATTTTATTATTTTATTTATTTATTTGACAGAGAAAGACACAGTGAGAGAGGGAACACAAGCAGAGAGAGTGGAGAGGGAGAAGCAGCCTTCCCGCTGAGCAGGGAGCTCAATGCAGAGCTTGATCCCAGAACCCTGGGACCATTATCTGAGCCGAAGGCAGATGCTAAATGACTGAGCCACCCAGGTGCCCAGTTAAGAGTCTCTTATGGTTTTTTCCTCCCTCTCTGATTTCATCTTGCTTTATTTTCCCTGCCCTTCCCCTATGGTCCTTTGTTTCTTAAATTCCACATGAGTGAGATACCATGATAATTGTCTTTCTCTGACTTGTTTCACTTAATGTAATACCCTCTAGCTCCATCCACGTCATTGCAAATGGAAAGATTTCATTTTTGATGGCTGCATAGTATTCCACTGTGTACATACACCACCTCTTCTTTTTCCAGTCATCTGCCGAGGACCTCTGGGCTCTTTCCCTACTTGGTTGTTGTGGACATTCCTGCTATAAACCTTGGGGTGCAGGTGTCCCTTCGGATCACTGCATGCGTATCTTTATGGTAAATACCTCATATAGTGCAATTGCTGGGTCGTAGGGTAGCTCTAATTTTCACTTTTGGTTTGTTAGTGGTGTTATTGCTAGGAAAGACCTCTAGACCAAAGCTTCAGCAATGAGCAGTTCTACTCCAGAATCCAAAGGCTCGGGCTTCCCTCAAATGCTGGATTGCGCCTTAAAGCACGTAGGAACACTGAACCAACAGGAGGAACCATGGGTAGTTGAATCCTAAATCCAGTACTTCTCTCCACTATCATTAACTTGTCCTACCCAGCAGCCAGGAAGAGTAAGACCAGGGACGCATCTAGGGTGGGAAATTTAAGGAGGCGCTCACGCTCATGGTCAGCTGGGCACAGACTCTGCATGGCCTGGGAAGCAGAGACCTTCTTAAATGTCCACAGACTTGTCCTTGTACTCAGCATCCTGTTCTGTAATTGCTTGCTAACTTGCCTGCCTCCCTCTACAGACTGTAAACAGCATCTGGTACCTCTTTGTATCTCTTAGGGCGGAGGACAAAGTATAGCACACAGAAAGGACACAGAAATGGTAGCATGCTTTGGTAAGTGCGTCGAAAATAAATAAATGAAAGGTCCTACTCCACCACGGACCCTGGGATCAGCTCTTCACCTGCATCTCCTTGACTCCTACCTCTGTCTTGTCAGGTTGAAGGTCATTCAAGGTTTATGCCCTCTGAACATCTCCCAGGAGACATTTCCTCTGTGCCTCTGCAAACCTTTCCTTCCTCACCTTTTTTCTAGTTTGTTTGTTATTTTCCCGCCCTGTGATCGATTTGAACAGCTGCTCTGTCTTTGAGTCTTGTGAGTTTTCCCTGGGGTCTAAGCCACTGTTAATTCCATTTGGTTAAATTTCCACTTTGGATATTGCATTTTGCATCTCTAGAAATTGCATTTGGTTCTTTTTATATCTTCTATTTATCTCACTATGTTTGGATTTTCCTTACTTGAACATATGGAACATATTTGTAGAAGAGGGTTCAATGTTCTTGTTCACTAATTTCATCATCTCTTGTTTCTGGACCCCTGTCATCACCTGTGTGACACTTCGACCTACTTCTGTGAGAAAACTGAGGCGTGAGTTCCCAGTTCCACATGCCCACCGCTTCCCTTAGTCCCTCCCACCCGCTGTAAAGCGTCCTCCTTCCCACAGCCTTCGGGCCTATCCTTGCTCATCTCCTGACGCGCTCTCCTCCAGCCCTTCCTGCTGCTCCTCGACGTTGTAGTGGCTATTCTTCTTTTGGCATAAAGATATTTTACCCTTTCTGTCTTAAACCAAAACCAAACAAAACCTTGCTTGACCGCCGTGTCCCCCTCTCTCCACTACCTTGTGATCCAGCTTCCCTACCCACACCGGGGTCTGTAGAGAACAGTCTTCCCCATCCTCACACAGCAATGGCACTTGCTACCGGCTTGGCCTTCACGTGCTACAACCGTGTTTCTGCCCCTGCCCCATTCTGTGCAAGCACTTCGGCAGAAGTCAGCAAGTTTGCTAAATTCAGCCTATGGTTTGGGGTTCTTATCTTGGTAGGTTTAGGGATGGTCACTCGCTTCTTTGTCTAAAATTCCATCTTCTCTTGGCCTCATCCTATTTTCCCTCCCTTTGCTCAGGTCCAATTTTTCTCTGTTTCCTTTATCTTTCGCCACTGCTTCCACTATAATGATTCCACAACTGCAACCCAGACCTTCTGAGGCTGTTCTTCACAGGTGATCCACAGACTCTAGCCTTTATATTAAAAAACTGAATTAATAGTTTACCCTCAAAATTCACCTTCGACTGTCCCTTCAGTTGCTCAGAATGGGGATTCATCGCAGTGGTTGCTGCGATGTGCCACCCGGATTCTCCTTCATGACCGAAAGAGGTGCTTCCTTCCCTGTGGGAGTGTTGGTGGTGGGCAGCTCCATGAGGCCTCTTCAGAGCAGCTGGAGTTGAAGAGGACTGCCTTGCTGAAGGTTGTGCCGCTGTCTTGGGGCAGTGTTCATTCAGTGAAGGACCGACACAAAAATATAAAATATCAGCCTCTCCTCAAACTCAGGCCTACTCACAGGGCCATCTCAGTGTCAGAGTTCTTCGTAGTGTTGGCTGAGGACTTCGTGAGACTGCATCCAACCCCAGCTTCCTTCTCTGCAAAACCTGGTTTATTCCCTCTCCTCCCCTCCCAGTCCCTCCCTGCCTCTCCCCCGTCACAGGTGTTAATGCCAAGAGCACCTCCTCATAAAACTCATGTACCTGAGTCTATTTTGTGGGAACTCAACCTGTGATAGCCATCCTAGATATCTCAATTTCATTTATTCCCCCAGCCAATAAAATACCAACTGATACAGATACCAAGCTTTGTAGTATCTACAAAGGTGTTTTCTTCCTCAATAAATCTGTTTTCTGCTCTGAAGTGTGTTTTATCCAGCCACTTCCTCTGACAGAACTTTACTTCAGACACCTGTATTCACCTCAACAGTACTACTCCTGTAACCTCCTAGCTAGTCCCTTTGCCTCTGGTCTGATCCTTCTCCAGTTCCTCATTTAAGACTGATCTGGCAAGGCATTCACTTCCTGAGAATCTCCAGCGGCTCCCCACGGTTGGCATTCATTTGTTCACTCAGCCACCATTTACTAAATGTCCACCGCGTGCCAGGCACTGTAATTCCGGCCACACAAAGTTGAAGGATACGAACGGAGTCCCTGCGCTCATGGAGCTGCTGGTCGAGCACCCACGATAAACAAAGGTATGCGTGGTAGACGAGCAGAAGTACAGTGGGCTTGCAATGTGGCCAAGGAGAAAGACATGGACCAAACCCTTGCTCCTGTAGGTGAACTCAAAGAACATCTGTGATAAGCTCCACAGAAGAGACTCATGGTGGTATAAGCACTTCCGAGAGAAGTTCCCCTCATCACAGAAGCCAGAAAGAAGTTTCCCAAAGAAGTGTCTTTTCAGGTAAAATGGAAGTGCTTTAGCTTGGAATGCAAAACTCTTTCCATTCTGATTCTGACCTCCTTCTATCTACCAGTTCTTCCCAGACCACCTACAGCAATCCAGTCACCGCCCCCGCCCACTCACCCTGTGGGGAGAACTGTGTGCTTCTGCTGCTACCGACCTCAGGGGCCTTTGTGACACTCACTTTGTTGTAATTCCCCTCCCGCTGGCACCACTGCCTTCATAATCGAGCCGTCTCCTAATCATCCTCTAGAAACAAATACAATCATTACCTTCTCTAGGAAACATTTCCTAAGTGTTCAGTGTGACTTGATGTTCCTTAGCAATATTTTTGCCCATATTTGTATCTTTTTCAAGTTTACCATGATACTTAATGTTATCTAAGTTTCTTGAGAACAGGATCATGTTGCAGGTTATATTCTCTGTCCTCATGTGGTAGGTGACACATAACAGATAGCATTTGTGACTGAGTAAATAAAATGAATGCATGAATGGAACTTGCAAACATATATGACCCCAGTTGTCCCTTTGGAAACTTAATCTAAAAGTTTAGCACTAAATTAGCTACACAGCAAGTATGATAAATAAAAGACTTTTAAAGTAGGCAAGCTTCAGGCTTCCTTCCAGCTTTTGAAAAGTGATTGTGGAGTCTTCGATTCCATGCAGTCATTCAGGTGGTCAAAACCAGAGGAGCCACGTGTTTTCCAGTCTAATGATTTTGGCCACCTCATCTGTTGGTTTTCGATGATCCTTCCCATTTCCATGTGACGGATCAGTCAGCAGTGAATCCGGGGATTTACTACCAGTGAGTAGAGGTTCAAATACTGTATTGATTGATGCTTCCGTGTTTTCTAGAGCACAGATCAATGGGATCCCAGCTGCCGCATTCCATCCACCAAATGATGTTGATTTCAAGGAATGAAGAGAAGATAATCTAAGTACCATTTCATTCTTAGCTGGAAAAGGATTGAGAATAAACAGGCCTTTCTAGATTAAACTGTCCAAATAATGTAAGTAAATCACTGAATTTATGTGAAATTCGCCCCAAAATTGAAGAAACTTAAGGTGACATTCTTTCTTTTTTATTTTTAAGATTTTTAATTTATTTATTTGACAGAGAGAGACAGCGAGAGAGGGAGTGCAAGCAGGGGGAGTGGGAGAGGGAGAACAGGCTTCCCATGGAGCAGAGAGCCCGATGAGGGGCTCAAACCCAGGACCTGGGGATGACTTGAGCCGAAGGCAGACGCTTCACGACGAAGCCACCCAAGTTCCCCTCAGGGTAACATTCTTTTTTTTTTTTTAAATTTTTAATTTTTTTTATTTGTTATAAACATATATTTTTATCCCCAGGGGTACAGGTCTGTGAATCGCCAGGTTTACACACTTCACAGCACTCACCAAACCACATACCCTCCCCAATGTCCATAACCCCACCCCCCTTTTCCCAACCCCCCTCCCCCCAGCAACCCTCAGTTTGTTTTGTGAGATTAAGAGTCACTTATGGTTTGTCTCCCTCCCAATCCCATCTTGTTTCATTTATTCTTCTCCTACCCACTTAAGCCCCCATGTTGCCTCACCACTTCCTCATATCAGGGAGTTCATATGATAGTTGTCTTTCTCTGCTTGACTTATTTCGCTAAGCATGATACCCTCTAGTTCCAACCATGTTGTCGCAAATGGCAAGATTTCATTTCTTTTGATGGATGCATAGTATTCTATTGTGTATGTATACCATATCTTCTTTATTCATTCATCTATTGATGGACATCTAGGCTCTTTCCATAGTTTGGCTATTGTGGACATGGCTGCTATAAACATTCGGGTGCACGTGCCCCTTCGGTTCACTACGTTTGTATCTTTAGGGTAAATACCTAGTAATGCAATTGCTGGGTCATAGGGCAGTTCTATTTTCAACATTTTGAGGAATCTCCATGCTGTTTTCCAGAGTGGTTGCACCAGCTTGCATTCCCACCAACAGTGTAGGAGGGTTCCCCTTTCTCCGCATCCTTGCCAGCATCTGTCATTTCCTGATTTGTTGATTTTAGCCATTCTGACTGGTGTGAGGTGATATCTCACTGTGGTTTTGATTTGTATTTCCCTGATGCCGAGTGATATGGAGCACTTTTTCATGTGTCTGTTGGCCATCTGGATGTCTTCTTTGCAGAAATGTCTGTTCATGTCCTCTGCCCATTTCTTGATTGGATTATTTGTTCTTTGGGTGTTGAGTTTGATAAGCTCTTTGTAGATTTTGGACACTAGTCCTTTATCTGATATGTCATTTGCAAATATCTTCTCCCATTCTGTCAGTTGTCTTTGGTTTTGTTAACTGTTTCCTTTGCTGTGCAAAAACTTTTGATCTTGATAAAATCCCAATAGTTCATTTTTACCCTTGCTTCCCTTGCCTTTGGCGATGTTCCTAGGAAGATGTTGCTGCGGCTGAGGTCGAAGAGGTTGCTGCTTGTGTTCTCCTCAAGGATTTTGATGGATTCCTTTCTCACATTGAGGCCCTTCATCCATTTTGAGTCTATTTTTGTGTGTGGTGTAAGGAAATGGTCCAATTTCATTTTTCTGCATGTGGCTGTCCAATTTTCCCAACACCATTTATTGAAGAGGTTGTCTTTTTTCCATTGGACATTCTTTCCTGCTTTGTCGAAGATTAGTTGACCATAGAGTTGAGGGTCTATTTCTGGGCTCTCTACTCTGTTCCATTGATCTATGTGTCTGTTTTTGTGCGAGTACCATGCTGTCTTGATGATGACAGCTTTGTAATAGAGCTTGAAGTCTGGAATTGTGATGCCACCAACTTTGGCTTTCTTTTTCAATATTCCTTTGGCTATTCGAGGTCTTTTCTGGTTCCATATAAATTTTAGAATTATTTGTTCCATTTCTTTGAAAAAGATCAGTGGTACTTTGATAGAAATTGCATTAAATGTGTAGATTGCTTTAGGTAGCATAGACATTTTCACAATATTTATTCTTCCAATCCAGGAGCATGGAACATTTTCCCATTTCTTTGTGTCTTCCTCAATTTCTTTCATGAGTACTTTATAGTTTTCTGAGTATTGATTCTTAGCCTCTTTGTTTAGGTTTATTCCTAGGTATCTTATGGTTTGGGGTGCAATTGTAAATGGGATTGACTCCTTAATTTCTCTTTCTTCTGTCTTGTTGGTGTAGAGAAATGCAACTCATTTCTGTGCATTGATTTTATATCCTGACACTTTACTGAATTCCTGTACAAGTTCTAGCAGTTTGGGAGTGGAGTCTTTTGGGTTTTCCACATACAGTATCATATCATCTGAAAAGAGTGATAGTTTAACTTCTTCTTTGCTGATTTGGATGCCTTTAATTTCCTTTTGTTGTCTGATTGCTGAGGCTAGTACTTCTAGTACTATGTTGAATAGCAGTGGTGATAATGGACATCCCTGCCATGTTCCTGACCTTAGCAGAAAACCTTTCAGTTTTTCTCCATTGAGAATGATATTTGCGGTGGTTTTTCATAGATGGCTTTGATAATATGAGGTATGTGCCCTCTATACCTACACTTTGAAGAGTTTTGATCAGGAAGGGATGCTGTACTTTGTCAAATGCTTTTTCAGCATCTATTGAGAGTATCATATCGTTCTTCTTTCTTTTATTGATGTGTTGTATCACATTGATTGATTTGCAGATGTTGAACCAACCTTGCAACCCTGGAATAAATCCCACTTGGTCGTGGTGAATAATCCTTTTAATGTACTGTTGAATCCTATTGGCTAGTATTTTGGTGAGAATTTTCGCATCTGTGTTCATCAAGGATATTGGTCTATAGCTCTCTTTTTCGATGGGATCCTTGTCTGGTTTTGGGATCAAGGTGATGCTGGCCTCATAAAATGAGTTTGGAAGTTTTCCTTCCATTTCTATTTTTTGGAACAGTTTCAGGAGAACAGGAATTAGTTCTTCTTTAAATGTCTGGTAGAATCCCCCGGGAAGCCATATGGCCCTGGGCTTTCGTTTGTTTGGAGATTTTTAACGACTATTTCAATCTCCTTACTGGTTATGGGTCTGTTCAGGCTTTCTATTTCTTCCTGGTTCAGTTGTGGTAGTTTATATGTTTCTAGGAATGCATCCATTTCTTCCAGATTGTCAAATTTGTTAGCATAGAGTTGCTCATAGTATGTTCTTATAATTGTTTGTATTTCTTTGGTGTTAGTTGTGATCTCTCCTCTTTCATTCATGATTTTATTTATTTGGGTCCTTTCTCTTTTCTCTTTGATAAGTCTGGCCAGGGGTTTATCAATTTTATTAATTATTTCAAAAAACCAGCTCCTAGTTTCGTTGATTTGTTCTATTGTTTTTTTTGGTTTCTATTTCATTGATTTTAGCTCTGATCTTTATGATTTCTCTTCGCCTGCTGGGTTTAGGGTTTCTTTCTTGTTCTTTCTCCAGCTCCTTTAGGTGTAGGGTTAGGTTGTGTACCTGAGACCTTTCTTGTTTCTTGAGAAAGGCTTGTACCGCTATATATTTTCCTCTCAGGACTGCCTTTGTTGCGTCCCACAGATTTTGAACCGTTGTATTTTCATTATCATTTGTTTCCATGATTTTTTTCAATTCTTCTTTAATTTCCCGGTTGACCCATTCATTCTTGAGAAGGATGCTGTTTAGTCTCCATGTATTTGGGTTCTTTCCAAACTTCCTCTTGTGGTTGAGTTCTAGCTTCAGAGCATTGTGATCTGAAAATATGCAGGGAATGATTCCAATCTTTTGATACTGGTTGAGTCCTGATTTAGGACCGAGGATGTGATCTATTCTGGAGAATGTTCCATGTGCACTAGAGAAGAATGTGTATTCTGTTGCTTTGGGATGAAATGTTCTGAATATATATGTGATGTCCATCTGGTCCAGTGTGTCATTTAAGGCCTTTATTTCCTTGTTGGTCTTTTGCTTGGATGATCTGTCC
Source organism: Mustela nivalis (assembly GCF_964662115.1). Classification (NCBI taxonomy): domain Eukaryota; kingdom Metazoa; phylum Chordata; class Mammalia; order Carnivora; family Mustelidae; genus Mustela; species Mustela nivalis. Next base: position 996,555 of record NC_139035.1, read on the forward strand.
ATTTCAGTGAGGGGAGTGTTAAAGTCCCCTACTATTATTGTATTATTGTTGGTGTGTTTCTTTGATTTTGTTATTAATTGGTTTATATAGTTGGCTGCTCCCACATTGGGGGCATAGACATTTAAAATTGTTAGATCTTCTTGTTGGACAGACCCTTTGAGTATGATATAGTGTCCTTCCTCATCTCTTATTATAGTCTTTGGCTTAAAATCTAATTGATCTGATATAGGATTGCCACTCCTGCTTTCTTCTGATGTCCATTAGCATGGTAAATTCTTTTCCACTCAGGGTAACATTCTAAAACCATAACCATCCTCCAAAAAGCATGACCAACACTCCACAGCAGAAAGCTCTCTTCCCTCTACAGGACATTTCCCAACAAGGGACTGAAGAGTTGCTCAACTCCATATTGAGCAAGGACACAGAATCTCCGATAAAGGGAGACTTTGGAGAAGTAAGCAAGCATAACCTCCTGAGAGGAGAGTAGCCTGTTTTCTGCCAGGAAAACCCTGGCTCACTCAATTATTTAAACTTTTTTTTTCCTGGATGGTAAACTAAAGTGCAGAGTAGGAATAGCCCAAGGACATATTTTAATAAAAATTCTCCCCTGAATTTTAATAGTTCTAAATTTTAACAATTAATAGAATAAATGGCATTTTTGGAGCTTAGAGAAAGTGTCCATAAGTAGAAAAAAATCACCCAAACCTTCACTTTATCCACCTTGAGTTTTATCTTATCAAAACACATATCAAATCATGCCTCTTCCCTGATTAAATTTTTAGTAGTTTTTCATTGTTTTAGTAGTTTTTTGTGAGATGAAAAGGGAAAATAGGAACGGAAGAACTCTTCATGAAATACGAGCATATCTACGTGCCATTTCCTCTAGCCTTCAGAAGTCCATGGTGAAGCTAATGCTGGGATGCTATTCCCACGGTACAGAGGGGTAAATGAAGGCACAGTGATGATAAAACACTCGCCCTTATTCCCACGGCCAGTAATAAGAGGAGGAACATGAATTGAACACAGGAGTGACTGCAGTACACATTTTTGGTATTTGTAATACAGTGGCCTTTTCGGAACAGGTGTGTAACCTCCTTATTCCCAACGACACACGACGAAGTCTACTACGAGGTGAGGCGGGCTTCGTGCTACCCTTTCTCCCTAGAGCACTTCCTTCTGAAAATTCAGTGTCGCAGACTCAGTTAGCATCAGCAATGCTATGCTTAGCATTGTTGTGCTTCCAGAGATGAACCTGACGGGTAACCAACTGGGGTAATTCGTCTCTCCAGAGATGTAGAAGAACGGGCATGTTGTACTGTTCTGTCCAGTCATGAGGGGGATTCTGTTTGGAGGGAGGTAATGGTCCAGGGAAAGATTTCATCTTGCATTTAAAAAAGCATGAGGAAAAGCCACACTTTCTAATGTTTAGATTTGCCATCATCATGTGATGCTTACAGTTGTGACAGCCGTCTTGGCACCATGGGGTTAGTCATCCTAAAAAGATATGCCAGCGCCAGTGTGCTGAGGAAAGCATGATGGCACTGTAGGAAGAACCCAGGTCCTTGATGATAGAGTCAAGCTGATAAATTTACCAACTTAGCCCTGTTTTAACTTTAGATTTCTACTTACTATGTGTAAAGCATTTTGGAATTGGGCTTTTGTTACCTCCCCCCGGAATGTCCAAACTGACAAAACTCTTGATTTGCCTCCTTGCAGATACTGGTCTCTCTTCACTAGTGTCTGTGTAGACGTGTGTGTGTGTATGTATCGAAGGGACATGAAGGAAGGAGAAACGTGTTTCTATCCACCAAGAATCAAGCTTCCTATCAAAATCCTTAGAAAGTTAATAGAATAAAAGATTTATAAATCTATAGAGAAAAATTTCAGATGAGTTTTGAGGACCAGAAATTCAAAACAGAGGAAGGACAAGTACTATTTAGTAGAATGGAAATATCTTCCATATGAAGTGTGTATGTGTAATATCCCTCCTCTTCTACAGGCTTCATTTTTCTTAACTATTAGAAGATCAAAAAACCTTGAACTAAGAAGTTATTGGGCAATTTTCTTTCAGGGTTAGTTTTAGGGAAAAATTCAAGGGCAGTAGGAACTTCCAAGCACAAGCACCTTCATATAGCATTTCCTTTCATGCTCAAAGTCAACTTACATCTCCACTAGCACAGAAAATGCAAATAAAATATATCAGAACTAGAGACACCCCAGACTAGACATTTGTTGCTTATCTCCTCAGAATTCCCAACTGTTTCTGATTCCCATTTACAGATTCATGTATTTCCAAGGAAACTGAATCCTGTCTCTGTGCCAGATTTGGAGCATGTATGCCCTATATTCAGGCAGTAAATACATTTCATCCTTAAAGCGGTTGGTTTGCTACCTGAGCTGCTTCAACCCTGGTAACTTTCAGAATGATTCTTGGCTTTCCAGTGCAAACACGCTCTCTTTCCTGTTCCATGAGGTACCATGGAGCTCTGAGACTGTTGGCCACCATCTTGGGACCAGCCTCAGGATGAAGTTGATATCAAAACTGGGTCCTTGGTGACATTGCTGAGCATTAAATTAAACCTTATCTGAAGCTAGGTCACTTCTGGAATTTTCCATTTCATGATCCAATACATTTCCTTTATTTTGAAGCCAATTTTAATTTTTTTTTTCCAACCTAAAGCCTCCTAAGTGATGCAATCTGTTGGAATTACCTGGTGTTTTCTTCTCAATTTACAAAGAGCATTGAGAAAACGAGGCCCACAGAGGGGAAATATGATCTAATCAAGGGCAAATAGGTTCACAGCTGTGATTTGGTACTAGAAGACAGACTTCCTGTCTTCTGGTCTGTTTTTTTTTCTCAAAAACTTCTTGGCCCTCAAAACTATATAGATTGATGTTATTTTCTAGCTAAACTAGGATGCCTGGCAGCCTTTCACTAACAAAACTAGTGACAGATCTAGTCCTATCTGTGGCTACGTAGACTCTTTAGATAGGTAGCTTTAAGAAGTTTTTGAGTCTGTGGATGGAGAGGAGAAGGGAGTTGAGGGAAATTGGAAGGGGAGGTGAACCATGAGAGACTATGGACTCTGAAAAACAATCTGAGGGGTTTGAAGGGGCGGGGGGTGGGAGGTCGGGGTACCAGGTGGTGGGTATTAGAGAGGGCACGGATTGCATGGAGCACTGGGTACAGTGCAAAAGCAATGAATACTGTTATGCTGAAAAGAAATAAAAAATTAAAAAAAAAAAAAACAGGTCACACTGCTTCTCTAATCTCTTCTTAAACCACCTTGTTATTTGCATTTCTGAGTATCTCCCTCGTGACGCTAGACACAAGGCATGGGGCGAGCTCCTCAGACTGTTTCCATAGCAACCAGCAGGCGTACACAACACTCTGCTGAAACACAGGGTTTAGGAAAAGGTAGAGCCCCAGATCTGATTTCCCCCCAATTGCACACATTTTTCCTTACATGTGTACATCTGTGTGTGGATGTACACGTGTGTATGTGTGTCGGTGTGAGGGGCAGGCATCAAAGATGATAACCGGAGCATGTCTGTGACTAACCCTCACTCAGCCACCCTCTCCCTCCCTTCCTCTCCCCGCCCTCGCTCGCTCTGGTGCATCACTTTACCGCGGGCGTGATATTTTCAAGTCCTGCCCCCTACCCCGAGACATGTCATCATTATTAGAAAGGAGAATGTGTCTGTTTGAGCCACACGTGTGTCGTGTGTAGTGGTTGCATGGAAATACCTGAAAAGAGAACTCAAAGTAAAAAACAATCTTCTGTCTAAGCCAGGAATATGGAATGAGTTACTTTCTGAAGCAATGTCATACGTGTCACTGAAGTGTACACCTGAAAGCTTGGATTTTCTAACCAAAAGCTTGGATTTTGTAACCAAGCCAGCAGAAGGCACTGTATTTCCTGCAGCTCCAAAGGGGAATCTGAGACCCGCCTCTTTCACCAGAAAGTATCTCCCCCAGGGAGTCCCCAGGGGACTTACTGTTCCCGATCTTATTCTCAGAAAAAGAATAATCTTCCCCGTTTCCCCTAAGCACTTAAATATAAACTATTCTTTTTATTTTTACTTTTTCGTGACTTCAGCAACATGTGCGCTAGCCCCGAAGAGCAGGCCACGGACAGGGAGGCTGCCTGGTTGGCTCCTGGTAACACCTGCCCCAAGAGAGAAGGAAGGGCCTGGGGCTGCGGCCTCAACGGCAGCTTCGTTTCTCGAAAAACTCCTTCTCAAGTAAATGGGGAAACAGTTAACATTTAAAAAATTTTCTGTTGTTGATTACACAGCTTTTTGTTATTCTCGGTTCTCTTCTGTATTTTTCAATGTGAAAAACAGTCTGTAGACACAAATACCAGGAATTCCGAGCAGACCTCAGACTCAGGCGTATGAGTGGTGAGGTGAAGGGGAGAGACGGGGTCGGTGAGTTTGGTCCATTCTTGTGGGACATTTGGCCGGAAAGGGGACGAGAAAGATGGACGGGCAGAAGGATCGGGGCTGAGTCCTGGGCTCGGGAAAGTCATGAGCGTGCTTCAGCGCTCGTAGGAAGGAGCTCATTGAGAGGACGGTCTGAATGTGCACGAGACAGAAGAGAAATTGTTCCTAAGAAGGTAAAAGCTGAAGGGCCTAGGGCAAGAGAGAGGGCAGGACTGGAGGGAGTTAGGGCGCACAGGAGGCCAGGTCAGATGCTGATGTGAGGAAGTTCAGAGTCTCCGTGGTGCAAAGCAAAGGGTGCTTTCGCTGATGGTTTTCTTTGCGGCAAACACACAATTACACACACACACACACGAAACTTCACAGGGGTCAGAGGTCATCGTGGTAGCTCCTCATTGCTAAGCTTAGAGCAAAGGCCGTTTCCCTGCTGCAGCTGCTTCTCCTGCTTCTGCTCGCCCTGGGGCCGCTAGCAGCTGCCATGTCCGGCCCTTTCGTTGCCTGTAGAGCCAGACTCCTCCCTCCCCCACCTCTGCAGCCTCTGGTTTGGTTCAGGGCCTCACCGTCCTTCATGCAGATTATTTAAACTCGGTTTCCTAACTGACCCTCCTATTCCCAACCCAGCTGGCAGAGTGAAACAAGAATTCTACTGCCGAAACACAATTCTATTAAAAGAATTCCTGTGGCTAAAACCCCTGTTTAGCTTTCTTCGAGATGAAAGTCAGCCTCCTACAGCCAGCCTACAAGATGCTTCATAAGCTGGACGGAGCCCGCCTCTCTCATCTCTCCCCAGGCACACTCTTTCCCAGAATCATGTGGAAATGCTACACCTCAAATTTCCCCATGTCCCCTCTTGTCCGTGGGCTTCTGCACTTGTCCCCCGTCCTGGTCACTTCTTCCCACTTCCTAACCTTCACCCAGATAACCCAGGTCTCCTCTTAGATGGCTTTCTTCCACAAGCCTCTTCTGATCCCCCAGGACTAGAGTGGTTGCCTCCTGAGAGGGCACCACAACCATCCTGCCTCTGTCCCTGTCATCAGTCTCGGTCTCACTCTGGATTTACATACCTGTACTAAGCCTACATCTGTGCCGTGTCTGCCCCTGTGTACCTAATATCTTGCTCAGCATCTGGCTTATGATAAACTTTTAGAAAATTATTTGTCAGCCGAATGAATAACAGAATGAGTCATTCTTTTTCAGAATGTGAAATTGTCACTCAGGATGATCAAGGTCTTTGCCCAAAGTCCCTTGCCAAGTAAATAAACAGTAAATCAGAGTCTCGGGGCCTCCTGCCCTCCCCTCCACTCTGCTCTTCTCTTATGGGCATAATCTCCTGCCCTGGAAGATTCCTTCCACATGGCCAGCCATCTGCACGATGAGGATTAACACACGCATATTTTCAGCCCACAGCTCTTCTCAAGTCTCCCAAGTCACATCCAGACCAGAAATGGTCAACATTTCTTGGGGATTTCGAGCTTAACATCATCGGACTAACTTAGCCTCTTTTAAAGCCTCCCTGAAAGTCTGACTGGCCCGACATGGAGTGGGGGCTGTTCTTGTTCCCAAGCAGGGATTATGGCTACGTGAACAAAGAAGAGAGAAACACAGAGAGAAATGACCCAACACTGGCAGGAGGGTCAGAAGAGACCTGCAGAGCAGTTATATGGAAGAGAATGATGGGTAACCGAATTCTCAACATTATCCTCCATCTTTGGACTCAGGCAGTAAGTTGGTCCATTTAGAGCTCCACCCCCTCCTCGGCTGGAAGACGTCCCGACTTTGAGCATGAACATCTGACCTTCCAGCGCCAACTCCCCCACGAGAGCTGTCCCATCACCCAGTTGTGGCTCCCAGCTCAGCCCCTCGGCCCCAAGTCCTGACTCCAAAACCCTGCGGGACACTAAAATACAAGATCGTGGCTTGAAAATAGAGTGCGTCTGCTGCGGATGGTTGTTTTGGCTTAATTAGGACTTGCCGTTTCCTGAATTCCTATAATTTCGTTTGATGAATTGTGTTGGTGACTTGTTCTGCAGTCTTCGAACATGTGGCAATTATCAGGGGAAACAACTGCCTCTTTCCCCGTTGAAAAGCATCTTTTGGTGCATAAAAAAGGGCAAATATGTTTTATTTTGTGTTTTGATTTTTTTTTCTTTTCTTTTTCTTTTTAATTATTCTCTCTCTCTTTCTTCTTCTTTTTTTTTTTTTTCTGTCTATAAAAGGACAAATGCCACGGTTGGCCTTTGCTTCTCCATAGGAAGGGCCTGGCTGCAGTACACACTTACCACGTGCGAATCAACATACCCCACTGTGCATCTGTGCGCGCGCAGCATGGCGTGAGTTATGAAATGAGCGGAACCGTCTTCACTCCTTCAGGGGTTCCCAAACCAGTACAGGAGACAGATCCACTGACAAGTACGACACGAGACAGACCGAGTTAAGAGCCCTGACAGATAATTACCCCTTTCGTTAGTTCATTCTGGACCAGTGAACAAAGAAATCCCAGGTGCGTTACCTCATTTGACCCTCACATGAGCTCCTGAGACAGGTGGCATCATTGTCATTTGAAAGTCCTAGATAACCACGGCTCAGAGAGATTCAAAGTCTCGCCCACGTTCCCACAGCCAGTAACTGGCATATGGGTCTCGTAGATCCTGTTTCTAGTACGAGAGAAGGGCGGGCGGGAAGAGAAGAGTTGAAACAGAAGCAATATTAGCAATGGAAGACGTATGGTCTGAGCCCAGCCTCTGCTTTCTGGAACAGAAATGAAAAGAAAAGGAATTCTAGAGAAAGGAGAAATCTAGAAGCAGGGAAATCTGTGAGGTGGGTGGTAGCCTGGGGAGCTATGACCCTCCAATTTGATGGAACAAATTTAAATCAAGCACCATAGTCTGTACTTGTACATAATTCAGAAGAAAACTTCTTACTTTCAAGGATTATGCAGTATTCAGGGGAACAGAAACATAAACCAAGAGAATACTTGAACAGTGGCCCTACTGTGAGAGACACGAATAAGTACTATAGGTGTAGGGCTTTTATTTCTACTGGTTTATATTTTATTTTGTGGCTGTACTGATCAGCTGCAGGAAAGGTGGATGTAAGAGTGCGTGGAGATTAAGCTGCTCCAAAGAAATCAGTGTTTCAGGGAGATATTAGACATTAAGTCAGGCTTGGAGAATGAGAGCTATTTAAAAGCTGTGAGTCAGCCAGGGCTGCCACGCTCCGCGCCCAGCCAGCGTTCCCGGGGTGCGTGCGGGGGCGAGCCCTGCTGCCTAGCGATGCTCACTGGGCCTGAAGAGAGACCGGCGCATGGGAGGAGAACAGGTGAGCCATCGGTGTGGGGTGCTGAGCTGCGCTGACTCAGGCCCGTGGAAACGAACTAACCCCCGGAAGCCAGAGAAGCTGGAGGAAGATGGTCTCCAGAGGCCAGGCGGCCAGAAGTGGGGCAACAGAGCGTGGACAGCGTCTGTGTGTTCCCTGGGGGTTGCTGGCACACGTGGAAACACAATGCACTCAATCCTCACGCCGGCTTTCCGAAGCTGCTCAGACGGGTCTCATGAATGCATTTTACAGGTAGTAAACACTTCCAAGGGAGTTACGTAACCTCCTCCAAGTTACCCTCTCTAGCTGCTGCAGGGCAGGTCTATCTGGTCTCCAAACCCAGAGCCAGCATGTATTAACAGAATAAGCATTTCATAGTAGCTTTTATCCTAGCCTGTTAGCTTATTCGTGCAGAGATGTCGTGTTCAAGGTCACTAGGCTTGGGGAAATTATAAAGAGTGTTGTGGTCAGCTCTGGGAGACTGGATGTTGTATGCATGGGTATGTACGTGGGGGGGCAGTATCTAGGGGATATATTTAGTTAAAAAGGACATTTTATTTTTCTTTTAAATGTAAGATGAGAAAAGTCCATTTGTGCTCCGGTGGGAAGACTAGTGATAAGAGGGAGAGAGACGGCTAAGGAGACAACTTCTGGCCAAGGTCAAGGGTGGGTCCCAAAGGAGATCCTTGCATCCCAGAGGAGGGAGCACGCTGGTGACAGGGGAGGTGTGGGGACCTCATAGTGACCCTTCCAGTGTCTGCCTTTAGCTAGGTTTTTGTTATTATTGTTGCCTTTCGTCTGTTTGCCACCACTCAACCTTTTTGTTCTGTTTTTACGGCTTTATTGAGGTACACTTGACCTACAACAAATTGTACCTACTTAAAACAGTCTGATAAATTTTGACATGTACATAGACCCCTAAAACCGTCACCACAAGCAAGACAAAGAACAGAATCAATGACTTATCTGCTATCACCATCTGAGCTTTTTGTGTCCCTGGGTGATTGCTCCTCCCAGCTCCCCACCCCGTACCCCAGCCTACTTAGGCAAATGCTGATGTATTTTCTGTCTCTGTACACTTGTTTGCATTTTCTAGATGTTTATATAGATGGACATATTATGGATATATGTATATATATATGGACATATGTATATATGGACATATATAGATGGATATATTATGGTCATATTACATGTGCTATTTTCTCATCTGGCTTCACTGATTCACTTTCACCATCAAGCATGACTACTTGAAGTCCATCCACTGCATGTAGCAGGAGGTCATTCCTTTTCAGTGCTGAATAGTACTCCATCTCATGGAGGTACCACTGATAGTGCATGCACTGGCTTGCTGAGAGACATGGCCTGCTTGCCAGTCTGAGGCTATTACAAGTAAGATGCTCTGAATATACTCATGCAGCAGGGCTTTCTGGGTGTATGCTCGTATTTCTCCCAGATAAGTGCCTGAGAGTGGGATGACTGGAACAGCCATTTTACTTTTTACCTACTCATGATACTGGTGATTTTTTTCCCCCAAAGTGCTTATGCCACTTTAGACTCAGCCATGTTCCCATTCTCCTTCCGCGGGAACACACACTAAGGACAGTCTTTAAAAACTGCAGCCATTCTCGTAGATGTGCAAGGGGATGTCACTGTGGCTTTCATTTGTAAGTCCCAAGGACTCACCGTATTGGACGTCTTTCATGGGCTTATTTTCGATCCGTAAATCTTTGATGGTGAAATTTTGTGTAGTCTTTCCCCCGTGGTATTTATTTTCCTTATTACTGGGTTTTGAGATTTCTTAATATATCCTGAATACAAAACCATAATCAGATATTTCATTTGCAAACATTTTCCCTCTGATTGTACCTTGTCTTTTTATTTTCTTAACAATGTCTTCCACAGAATAAAATCTCTCACTTTTATGAAGTCCAAATTAGCAATTGCTTTCTTTTATGAATTAGTTATTGGTGTCATATCTAAGAAATATTGTCTAACTCAAGTTCACAAAGATTTTCTCTTGTTTTCTAATAGAAGATTTAATAGACTTAGTTTTACATTTAGGTCTATAATCCACTTTTTTTAAAACTTTATTTTTTCAGTGTTCCAAAATTCATTGTTTATGCAGCAGAGTTAATTTTTGTATATCCTATGGGATTTGGATCTAAGTTTCTATTTTTTTTTTTTTACATTTGGATAATTAGTTGTGCCAGGACCATTTACAGAAAAGACTACCTTTTCCATTAAATTACCTTTGAAATTTTGTCAAAAATCAGTTTCCCATGTTTACATGGGTTCATTTCTGGACTCTGCTTCATTGATCTATTTGTCTATCTTCTCATCAATATTACCTTGACAACGGTAACTTTACAATAAAATCAAATAGTGTAAGTTTTATTTGTCCAAAGTTGTATGGACTATTCTAGGTCCTATGAACTTTCATATATATTTCAGAATCAGCTCGATAATTTCTTTAAAAAGGATCTCCAAGATTACTGGGACCATATGAAACTATACCTCAATTTGAGAATAATTGGCATCTTTTTTAAAACTTTAAAACTTTATTTGGAACAATTATAGATTCCAGGAAGCTACAAAGGTAATACAGAAAGTCTTTAAAGCATCCTTCAGCCTTTTTACTCCAATGACCACATAATTGTAGTACAACATCCAAATCATGGATTTAATGATAAGTATGTGTAGTTCTGTCTTTTTATATCTTACATAGGTTTGTGTAACCGTCACCACAACCAAAATACAAAAGTAGTCCCTCACCACAAAGATCTCTCTCGTGCTACTCTTTTGTAGGCAGATCCACTCGAATTCCCTACCACCTCTGGCCTCTGGAAACCACTCATCTGTTTTCAAACTCTGTAAAATTTTTGTTCTGAAAGCGTTACACAGATGAATTAATACTGTAAGTGACTCATCACATGGGTGTTATACCCACCCAATAAATCACTGAACGCTATGTCAAAAACTTAGAATATACTATATGCTGGATAACTGAACCTAATAAAAAATTTAAAAAAATACTGTGATAATTTTTAAGATTTTACTTTTTTTCAAGCAGTTTCAGGTTTATAGCACATTGGAGAGGAAGGTTCAGAGATTTCCCACATAGCCTGTGCCCCCACACGCATAGCCTTCCCTGTTATCCACACCCATCACCAGAATGGTACCACTTTCGTGAAAGCGGAACCCACGCTGACACATCAGAATCACCCAGAGACAGTAGTTCACCTGAAAGTCCACTGATGGTGTTGTGCGATCTATGGGTTCGGACAAATGTATAATGACATGTATTCATCATGATAATATCACACGGAGTATTTTCAAGGTCCTAAAAATCACCTGTTCTTCCTGTTCATCTCCCTACTTCACTCCTTCCGCTTCTGGAAACTACTACTGTCTTTATTGTGTCCATAGTTCTGCCTTTTTCGGAATGTTATGTACTTGGAGTCGTACATTATGTAGCCTTTCAGACTGGCTTCTTACTTAGCAATGTGCTTTCAAGGTTCCTCCATGCCATTTCACAGCTTGACAGAGCATTTCTTTTTAGCACTGAATAATCTATTGTCTGGGTGTCCCACAGTTTATCCATTCACCTACAGAAGGGCATCTTTGTTGCTTCCAGGATTGGGTAACTATGAATAAAGCTGCTATAAATCACCATATGCAGGTTTTCTTGTGGACAAAAGTCTTCAACTTTTAGGTGAATAGCAAGTCCTGCAATGGCTAGGTCCTATGGTGAGAGTATCTTTAGTTTTGTATGGAACTATGGAACTGTCCATTTTTGCATTCGCATCAGCAATGAATGAAAGTTCCTCCTACTCTGCTTTCTTGCCAGGATTTGGCCTTGTTAGCGGCCCAGATTTTGGCCATTCCAACACATGTGTAGTAGTGGTCTCTCCTGGTTGCTATCATTTCATTTCCCTCGCGACAAAGGATGGGCGGCATCTTTTGTGATTACTTGCCATCTCCATTTATTCTTTCATGAAGTGTCTATTCCCATCTTTGACCCATTTTATATGTCAAGTTTTAAGAGTTCCTTGTTATTTTGGTTAACAGTCTTTTATCTGATGTGGCTGATAAAACACTTGGGTTTTGTTTTTCTCTCCCAGTGTGTGGCTTGTCTTCTAATTTTCTTGGTATGTTTCACAGAGCAAAACTTTTTAATTTGAATGAAGTCCAGCTTATCAAGTATTTCTTTCCTGGATCATGTTTTTCATGTTATATCTCAAAAGGAATCTCCATGCACAAGGTCATTTAGGTTTTCCTCTATGTTACCTTCTAGTTTTATAGGTTTGCATTTTACATTAGGCCCATGATCCATTTTGGGAAGGTGTAAGTTCTGTGTCTACATTCAGTTCTTTCTGCACGTGGATGTCCAGGTGTTCCAGTACCATTTATTGAAAAAAATCACCTTTGCTCCTTTGTCAAAGATCAGTAGGTTATTTTTATGTGAATCTGTTTCTGGACACTCTATGCTGTCCCTTTGCTCTACTGATGTTTTTGTTTGTTTGTTTGTTTGTTTTTTTCACGAACACCACCCTGTCTTATGTAGTGTCACTTCATATTGGGTCTTGAAGTGGAGTAGTATCTGTTCTCCAATATTGTGTTGAATACCCTGCATTTGCCTCTCCATATAAACTTTAGAATTGGGCGCCTGGGTGGCTCAGTGGTTAAGCCGCTGCCTTCGGCTCGGGTCATGATCTCAGGGTCCTGGGATCAAGTCCCGCATCGGGCTCTCTGCTCGGCAGGGAGCCTGCTTCCTCCTCTCTCTCTCTCTGCCTGCCTCTCTACCTACTTGTGATTTCTCTCTGTCAAATAAATAAATAAAATCTTTAAAAAAAAATAAACTTTAGAATCAGTTTGTCAATATCCACAAAACAACTGGCTGGGATTTTTATTGGAATTTCATCCAATCTATACATCACTTTGGAAAGACTTGACGTCTTGACAATATCGAGTCTTCTATATGCAAACATGGAATATTTATTTATTTAGTCTTTTGATTTCATTCATCAGAATTCTGTCATTTTCCTCACATAGATCTTGTATATACTTGTTTAAGTTACACCCAAGTATTTCATTTTGGTGGTGTTAAAATACATGTTATTGTTTTTTGTTTTTTGTTTTTTAATTTATTTTCAGCGTAACAGTATTCATTGTCTTTGCACCACACCCAGTGCTCCATGCAATCCGTGCCCTCTCCAATACCCATCACCTGGTTCCCTCAACCTCCCACCCCCCACCACTTCAAACCCCTCAGATTGTTTTTCAGAGTCCATAGTCTCTCATGGTTCACCTCCCCTTCCAATTTCCCTCAACTCCCTTCTCCTCTCTAACACCCCTTGTCCTCCATGCTATTTGTTATGCTCCACAAATAAGTGAAACCATATGATAATTGACTCTCTCTGCTTGACTTATTTCACTCAGCATAATCTCTTCCAGTCCCGTCCATGTTGCTACAAAAGTTGGGTATTCATCCTTTCTGATGGAGGCATAATACTCCATCGTGTATATGGACCACATCTTCCTTATCCATTCGCCTGTTGAAGGGCATCTTGGTTCTTTCCACAGTGTGGCGACCGTGACCATTGCTGCTATAAACATTGGGGTACAGATGGCCCTTCTTTTCACTACATCTGTATCTTTGGGGTAAATAGCCAGTAGTGCAATGGCAGGGTCATAGGGAAGCTCTATTTCTAATTTCTTGAGAAATCTCCACACTGTTCTCCAAAGTGGCTGCACCAACTTGCATTCCCATCAAGTGTAAGAGGCTTCCCCTTTTGCTACATCCTCTCCATGTTACTGTTTTTCATTTCAAACTTGACTTGTTCATTGAGGGTGTTTATCAAGTGATTGACTTACTGTACATGAACCTTGTATCTTGCAAACTTATTATAATTGCTTATACCTTCAGAAGCTTTTTTGTTGATTCAGATTATCTACATGAAGAAATATGACATTTGTAAACAAAGATAGTTTTATTTTTTCTTTCTCAATTTGTATATCTTCTGTTTCCTTGTGTTGCTTTGTTGTTTGGGCAAGAACTTCCAGTATTTCCAGTACTGTGTTGAGAAGGACTGACATCATAGCCTTGCACCTTATCTTATTGGGAAAACTTTGAATTTGTCACAAGTATGATGCATTGCTGTAGGTTCTTTGTAGATAGTCTGAGAAAGTTAAGAAAGTTCCTTCTCTTCTTAGTTTATTGAGTTTTTGTCATGATTGGGTGTTGGATTTCATCAAATGCTTTTTCAGCATCTACTAATATGATCACGTGACTTTTTTATTTTAGTCCGTTGATGTGATGGGTTACATTAATTGACTTTTGAATGTGGAACCAGGCTTGCACACCTGGGATACCTCCTTTAACTTTTAACCTCTTCATGTCTTTATATTTAACGTATTTAAAGTGGATTTCTTATAGGAAGCAAATAGCTGAATCTTGCTTTTTAATACAATCTGACAACCTCTGCTTCTTTATTTTATTTTTTTATTTGAGTAGAGTTGACACACAATAGTAATATTAGTTTCAGGTGAGCAACATGGTGATTTTACTTCTGTATACATTATGCTGTGCTTATCACAAATGTAGCTACCATCTATCACCATACAACACAATTACAGTATCATCAACATATTTCCTATGCTGTGCCTTTCATTCTCATGGCTGATTCATTCTGTAACTGGAAGCATGTATTTCCCACTCCCGTTCACTTGTTTTGCCCATCCCCCTACATCTCTCCCCGCTGGCAGCCCTCAGTTTGCTCTCTATATTTATAGGTCTGATTTTGCTTTTTGTTAGTTTGTTTATGTGTTTGTTTCTTAAATCTCACATATGAGTGAAATCATATGGCATTTGTCCTTCTCACTCTGACTTACTTCACTTAGCACAATACCTTCTAGGTCCCTCCATGTTGTCACAAATAGTACAATCTCATCCTTCTTTTGTGGCTGTGTAATCACAGCTTCCTTGTCTGTTGATAGACAACCTCTGCTTCTTAATCAGTGTCTCTAGCTCATTTGCAGTTAATGCATATTGATATGGTTGGTATTCACTCACAAATAATATTATTTGATTTCCTTTTGTCTCATTCATTTTTTTCCCCATTTCTCTCTTTTCCTACCTTCTTTTGGATTAATCTTCCTATAATTCTATTTTACCTCATTTGTTGGCTTATTAGTTATAACTATTTGCTATTTTTTGGTTTTAGCATTCACATTTATAGTATTCGCATTTAAGTTGTCAAAGTAAGCTTTCTGGTAATGCTGTATCACTTCATATACAGTGTTAGGGATGGAAGCATCCTCCCGGTTCTCCCTTCCCAGGCTTTGTTGTTTTTATTTTGCCACAGTGAACGTAATCCCTTCTCAGCCTTTTGGCTAAGATCAAGTGTATTTTGCACAATGAAGATTTTTGTTCTACTGTCTTCACACTTGCATTGTTTCCGAATAGAAATCTTCTGTCCTTCTTATCTTCTTTTCTCTGCACATCATATGCCTTTCCCTAACTCCCTGGGTGTTTCCACATTTTTCTCTAGGTCGTTAGTCTGCAGCAATTTGATTATGATACACAGAGAAGATTTCTGCCAGCAGGAAGACCTGATAAGAAGCTGTGCTTCGTTGCAGTCCTCCCGTGGCACAGGAGAGGGCATGGTGATTGTGCAGAAATGAGATGAGAATGCTGCCAGCAAGTGTTTGGAGTAAGAGCCGGCACGAGGATAAGGAGAAGGAAAAGAGAAAAAAGGAAATGGGGAAGAACTATTTTTTCTTCTCCAAAACAGAAAAGATTGATGTTAATTTTCTGCTATATAAGAAGTGTGGGCATGAGAAAATAGTGATAAATCAGGATGTATTTTTGTTTTATGTAAAGAATAACTTCAATAATCAGTGTGATTAAAATATGTTAATTAAGAGCTTAGTGCCTAAAGCCTTTAAGAAAACAAATGACTCACTTTCTCAGGTTTGCAAATACTTACCTTCCCAGAGATTGCAGATTACACTAGATTATCCCCTGAACTCTTCTTTCTGAGAATGTATCCATTTATGAAGACAACATATGAAAAATACTTCTTAGGGTACCTAAAGGATCTTGGAAATCAATATAAACTGATACTGCAAGTGAATTTCAAGCGAGTAAGTTCTCAGGTGTCCTATTTCACCAATGGGACTTTCATTTTAGCTCCATCTGTATGTCTTGAACAAGTCACTTAACCACCAAAACCTTAATTTCTTCAACTATAAAATGAATGTAATAAAATTATTGTTCCTTATCGAAATAAGTGGAGTATTCCAAGATCAGATAGCACAATGCTTGTAAAAATACTGCCGGCTATAAAAGACTAGGCAAATATTAATTCTAATTATTCAGAAATAAATTAGTTAATGTAGCTCAAGGGGAAAGTGAAGGCTCATGAATACACCAAATTTATAGCATGCAATGGATATGTAACAAAAATAAAATAGAAAAGAAATTAAAGCAGAACTAGAAAGGATGGAGTCTGCTGGCTGCTTTAAGGTGGCAACTTATATACACCATTCCACAAATGTAGAGTCTGAATTGCCAATGCTACAGTCACCCATTTCTGGTTAGAATGGAAGCAGGTAAGACAGGAGGAAAAAGATTCTCTTTAAAAAATTTGATTTACTCCTATTCCGCAAATTATGAGAGGAGATTGGTTGATTATGCATTCCACATGCCGATAACAGCAGTTTTTTACTCAAACTTAGAAGGAAGTGAAATTTCCGCCCTTGGACCAGCCATACTATTGTGATGAGATGCACTGTATTTAAAAGTTTGACCCCTAGTGGATAAATCAGGCATGAAATCTAAGTCATAAACTGAAGGCAAACATTGTGAACGCCAAAGAGTTAGGACAGAGATCCACCAACAGCATTCTTTGTACACTGAAAGAGCTATTTGGTGAGGCTGATTTCTCTGCAGTTCATTTTTAGTACTCTCTGCAGAGCCAATATGAAACACGCCCACTCTTAAAGATGCCTCATAGAAGTTTCCCAAATCATAATTTTTTCCAATTCCTCTGGCAGATTCCTGTGATCATCTACCTACCATCTGACCGTACTGAAGCACAATGTTCACCAGTCAGAAGAACACAGGATTGTGGCGGATCGTAAAGTTTACTCACTCATTTATTTCTTGGCATTCTTCATGTTCTGTATGTCATGTACTGTTCTGTGAACTTCACACAGACTAACTCATTTAACGATTAATCACTTAATCATCCCAGTAACAATTGATGAACTTATATTGAGTTCTTATGAGATAGCAGACCCTATGCTCTCTTAAAATTATCCTTCCCTCAGGGAACTCAGGATGAATTAGGTGCAATAGACATGTTTACAATGTCTTATAATGATAGGTCTAAAAGCAGTGATTAGGTATTCAGAGGGAAGTACAGAATCGTGGAGGATGGTTCTATAATCCTAGGGACAGCTAATGGGGAGGTATCAGGGAGAGCCTCCTGAAGAAGGTGTCACATGAGTACTGAGCCTCAAGCATGGGCCAGTTGGCAGAGCAGGGCCAAGGGAGGGGGATAATGAGCCAGAGGGTGGAGTGGGGCTGAGAGGGTGGTGAGGAGGATGTTGCGGGGTGGACAGGAGGAGAGCAGGAACAAATGCACAGATTGACAAGCAGTACGAGGTGTACGGGAGCCACAGACAGCTCTGTTGCTGGAAGATACAGACTGAGGCAGACGGTGCAAATGATGAAGCTGAAAATATACGGACAGGGTTATGGGAAGGAGCTTAGTCCTTTACCTGTGTGGAAATGGAAGTCTGCTGGAAAACTGTCATCCCAGGAATAAGAGGTAACACATCTACTCTATGTAGTTCATATGATTTAGACCATCTGGTGGCAATAGGAGGTACATGACTGGGAATATACAATGAGTTCGAACATCTGTACTATTAGAATAAATAATACAAGCCCAACAAAGAACCATATAATCAGTATAAAACATTATCAGTATAGCCTCCTATTATGTACTTAAATATACATTAATAGTGAATCACCTCTACCAGAGAAAGCTTAACTTTTTAAACTCTTATTGAACTTCAAAATTTCCTTCTTTGTTGTTTATTTGGAGGAAGCCATGGTTAGGTCCATTTTTCCTTAAAGATTAAAGAGAATGGGAAAGAGTCAGACCTTCTGTCTCCTGGTCTTGTCCTTCCCATCAATGAGCTGTGAGGCTATGGAACAAGACTCAAATTCTTCAACCACAAAATAAACGGGTTGGAATAGAGGGTTCTTACAACCCGTTTAAACTCAAAGGTTCTTTGAAGTAGTTTCTATTCTTTTTGAACAGTTTTTAGTCTGCAAAGGGATTTGGAGACACATATATAAGTACCTTTATATATCTTAACTCTTAGTGTTTGTGAGTAGGACAAGTAGTGTGAATATGTATGATAATTAAACCTCACAGATCTGCAACACGAACATTGTAGATTTAAACACACATACGGTACTCATACTAAATAGTACATAATACATTTTTGTATATGCCAGGATACTAAACTAGCTATCCAGAATACTCTTATGTGCCAACACTGTGAGTCAAATCTATATTTTTTAACTCAAAAAAATTGTTTTGAATTCCTTTACTTAGCCTTGGAAGATGCTCTGATTAAATCTATAACTTGGAAGAAGTTGAAAATTTGCTAATGGCTTCTGTCAAGAAAAAATTCAAGTATTTATTAACTAAAATTCTATTAACATTTAAATTGTTAATTATAATAATCTTAAAATGTTCTGTTGAGATAGAAAACAAGTAGTGATTTCTGTAAAATGGCAGTGTGGTCAGCAGCATATTTAATTTTTATTATACAAATTTCATGCCAGGTAAGAAGTTAAGTTGCACTTTACTTTGCTGAAACTTGGTAATAATTGCAGGGACTTAATTAAGCCAAGAAATGATTATTCTTCATATTCAGATATAAATAAAGGCTCTTTATGGTCTAGATATATGATCTGGATTGTTCTGTCTCCTTAAGATATTTATACACAGGAAGAAAACCATCTAAGCTGCTCACTTTTCTGGTCTTTGGTTCCGCTACTAGATGTTTTTTAGCTCAGCTGATCTATCATCTACCACACAAATCACTGCAAAGGATAAAACAACGGACAAACCATGATGCTGTCCTAAGTTCAGGAATGTGATGCCTTATCAATAACTCGGTGTCTAGGTTCATTTTAGAAAGGGGAAGTCAGTTATTCTATTGCCAATTATGTAGGCTGTCATTTGTTTACAATAAAGACAGAATCATTTATTTCTTCCTCTGGGTATCAACTGAACCCTGGGCGTTTTCCCTCGAATAGCATGAATGCATACGGGCAGGTATGGACTGAAACACACATTCTCTCCAGGAGAAAAGAGGATAAATTCTGTGTTTTGAGGGATCCTGGGTGGGAAACAACGAAATAGCATGGACCCGGGCATATGTGTAGTGTAGGCAGTCATCCGCTTGCCAGTGGCTGGCAGAAGATCAAGTGGAAATGCCTTTCTGGAAGAGGGAATGCCTTGTGCAAATGTCAAAGTGTTGCTTCTGAGAGGGGCAATTTTTGTATTGCTGTTGGCAGGGACGGCTACTCATTCAAACTGTTCAAAGGCCCTTCAAAAAGCGTGGTGTATTCTGAGCTTGGCAGGAGCTGGCTGGGACTCTGGCATTTCTCCCTTCCAGTCCTTGAAAACTGACATGACGCCGCCCTGTCTCCAGTGTCAGGCTGACTGGCCGCTTGGTGTGGTCACTTTCAGGCCACTGTGACAGGAGCAGACCACAGCGGTTTTGTATTCGGTGCGGCCAGACGGCATCTGGAGCTGAAATACAGCAGGGACCAAGAGAGGCCGCCATTAGCTGGAAAGATCCTGCTGGTGTAACTGCCATGTTCAGTGGTCTCTCGAGTGGGGTGCCTGCTCCCCAAGAGTAAAGGTGTTCCAGAACGGTGCAGGACGAGATTATTAGGATGCTATTTACATGAACTTACATTTAACTTCCATTTTATGTGTGTTTTACGATACATAGTATATTCGCACAATTGTGCATGTATTATAAGTAAATACACACATTGCCAGGGGCAGGGGACAACCTAAAACATTTTTATTAATAGGGATGCATACTCAAGTAAGTTTGCAGATCACTGGGGTTTTTTTCTCAGGTTAATGTACACATTTTTTGGCGAGGACCTTTCTTTGTTTCTGAAAAAGTTCCTCAGATTCCAGAGTCCTGTCTTCTGGCCACTCTTTGTTATTGTTAATGATAATTTTTTTTTTTGCAAAAATACTACCAACATCTATTGGTGTTCTGTAATTGGTCACTGTATATTTTAGGCGCTAGCTCTTCAAATATTTAATTTTCAAAAATATAGAGGAAGCTACAATTTACTGGGGACTCTTAACTGAGTTGGATGACATTAGGAATTTGTAGGGAAGTGAAAATGATTAGGTATTGCCAGCTGCAGTGTATCGTGGACTCTCTTAAGGGGTTTTATCTTACCTATGTACTATAATTATGAAATCAAGAATAAAATGAGAATGTGTGAGTATGCACAATGTATTTGGGTAGTCCTTAGAATAAAAAAGTAAACAGAATAAATGGTAAAAAACAATCCAAAACAAAGCAAACACCAGATGCATATGAAAACAAAACTCTCAACAGTAAGTGCTATTAATCGCCAGAAATCCAATAAATCTTCCATGTATTTTTAAAAATTATTAAAACAGAAAGTATTTCAGTGGAATTCTATTTAGCGACACCATTAGCTCAAATCACCTCTATCACTATGTGTTGAATCCTGCTACATTTTGCCCCAAAGATCCCTCTGAATTACCAGCACAGTGAGGAGAGTTCTACAGTTGACAAATATCTTAATCAATGTCTTTACATAAAATTAGAAAGGAATGGAGAAGGATGTGAAAATAAAACAAATTTAAGAAGAAGTTATCCTAAAACCTCAGCATGAGGCAGGAATCCATTAGAATCCTAGAGGAGAACATAGGCAGTAACCTCTTCAACATCAGCCACAGCAACTTCTTTCAAGACACATTTCCAAAGGCAAAGGAAACAAAAGTGAAAATGAACTTTTGGGACTCCATCAAGATAAAAAGCTTCTGCACAGCTAAGGAAACAGTCAACAAAACCAAAAGACAACTGACAGAGTGGGAGAAGATATTTTCAAATGACATTTAAAGATAAAGGGCTAGTATCCGAGATCTATTAAGAACTTCTCAAGCTTGACATCCAAAAAATAAAGAATCCAGTCAAGAAATGGGCAGAATGAGTATTCTGTTGTTTTAGAGTGGAATGTTCTATATATATGAAAAGAAGGGTCATCTGTACCCCAATGTTTATAGCAGCAATGGTCACGGTTGCCAAACTGTGGAAAGAACCAAGATGCCCTTCAACGGACGAATGGATAAGGAAGATGTGGTCCATATACACTATGGTGTATTATGCCTCCATCAGAAAGGATGAATACCCAACTTTTGTAGCAACATGGACAGGACTGGAAGAGATTATGCTGAGTGAAATAAGTCAAGCAGAGAGAGTCAATTATCATATGGTTTCACTTATTTGTAGAGCATAATAAATAGCATGGAGGACATGGCGAGTTAGAGAGGAGAAGGGAGTTGAGGGAAATTGGAAGGGGAGGTGAACCATGAGAGACTATGGACTCTGAAAAACAATCTGAGGGGTTTGAAGTGGCGGGGGGTGGGAGGTTGGAGGAACCAGGTGGTGGGTATTAGAGAGGGCAAGGATTGCATGGAGCACTGGGTATGGTGCAAAAATAATGACTACTGTTATGCTGAAAATAAATAAAAATTAATTAATTAATTGATTTAAAAAAAAGAAATGGGCAGAAGACATGAACAGACACTTCTCCAAAGAAGACATACAAATAGCTAACAGACACATGAAAAAGTGTTCATCATCACTAGCCATCAGGGAGATTCAAATCAAAGCAACATTGAGATACCACCTTACACCAGTTAGATTGGCCAAAATTAATAAGACAGGAAACAAGTGTTGGAGAGGATGTGGAGAAAAGGGAACCCTCTTACACTGCTGGTGGGAATGCAAGCTGGTGCAGCCACTTTGGAAAACAGTGTGAAGATTCCTTAAGAAATTGAACACAGAGCTTCCCTATGACCCTGCAATTGCTCTACTGGGTATTTACCCCAAAGACACAGATGTAGTGCAAAGAAGGGCCAACTTTGCCCCAATGTTTATAGCAGAAATGGCCACAATCCACCAGACTGTGGAAAAAACCACAGTCTGGTGGATATGGGGCATATCCAAGATGCCCTTCAACAGACAAATGGATAAAGAAGATATGGTCCATATATACAATGGAGTATTATGCCTCCATCAGAAAGGATGAAAACCCAACTTTTGTACCAACATGGACGGGACTGGAAGAGATTATGCTGAGTGAAATAAGTCAAGAAGAGAGAGTCAATTATCATATGGTTTCACTTACTTGTGCAGCATAAGGAACAACACAGAGGACATGGGGAGAAGGAAAGGAAAAGTGAGTTGGGGCAAATTGGAGGGGGAGATGAACTATGAGAAACTGTGGACTCTGAGAAACAAAGTGAGGGTTTTGGAGGGGAAGTGGGTGAGGGGTTCGGTGACCTTGGTGATGGGTATTAAGGAGGGCACGTATTGCATGGAGCATTGGGTGTGGTGCATAAACAATGAATCCTGGAACACTGAAAAAATAAATAAAATTAATTTTAAAAAATCTTTAAGAAATAAAAAATTTTTAGTCATCCTAATAGAGTGACAAGATTATACATGATTTTTCCCCTTCATATTTTTATTTGAGTATGCTATCACAATAGTCTAACCAAACAAAAAAGCAAGTAAAACTGAGATTTGGAAGTACTGATTGTGGTATTCCACTGGTCAGTAACTCCAGCAGTGGGAAGACATTCCTTACAGCAACTTGGTGGTTGCACATGTTCTATGTAAACTTACACTATATCTGATAAGCGATGCTCATACCTTTGGGGCATATCCAAGTCCCTTGTTCTATCTGTTTGTTGAAATTTCTGCTGGGAATGAAATCGGACACCAGATGGTTTTACAAGTTGGGAAAGTTACCACCTTTCCTCTGAAGTAACTGTGCTAGCACCAGGCTCTTGGCAGAGCTGGTCCACTGTATGTGAGACGCAGGTGTACACTGGGGAGGCCCTGACAATCCTCTTGCAATTACTAGCTCAACGTCTCACATATCCATAGATATCTCCAAGTCAACACATCCCAAAGGAGCTTCCAGTCCTTCTCAGTCCCTACCCCCAAAACTACTGCGCACATGACCTTCCTTATTCCAGTTTTGACAATTCTCCTTCCAGCGGGTGGGGCAAAACTTTGGAGAGAACCTTGATTCTTCTTTGTCTCATTCTTTTTTTTTTTTTTTTTACAGTATGATATCTCAATTATTTTTTTAAATTTTTAAATTTACATATATTATTGGTTTTAGAGGTACAGGTCTGTGATTCATCAGTCTTACACAATTCACAGCACTCACCATAGTGTCTCTCACGCTTAAATAATATGCCAGGTAACCCTAGAGACTCAACTGTCAGGACATAGCCAGACTCTACTGCTTCTTACCACCTCTAGCACTATGGTCCCTCCAGGTGGTCTTCATCAATTGCTGGAAATACTGCAAGTCCTCTAACAGCTCTCATTGCTTCTACCATTGCCTCTGTACAGTCCCAACAAAGCAGTAGCATGAATACATCAAAAATATAAATAAGATCATGTCATTGTCCTAATGGAAATATGCATTGGCTCACCCTTCCAGTCAGAGTGAATGTACAAGTCCTTGCTGCGGCCTACAAGCCCCAAATGACCTGTTCTATACAGATGTCACCTCACTAACTTCTCTCCTGTCATTTTCCCCCTGTTGACCCTGTTTCAACAACTCTTATCATCCTGCATTCTTCAAAAATGCTTCCTCCTTAGGGATATGTACTAGTTCTTCTATATGCTGGAACTTCTTTCCTAAGATATCTCATTGGCCCACTCCTTTCTCTCACCTGCTCAATGAACCCTAATTTAGCTTTCTTAAATTTTTCCTTTTATAAACATTTTTATTTTATTTTATTTTATTTTAAAGATTTTACTTATTTATTTGACAGAGAGAGATCACAAGTAGGCAGAGAGGCAGGCACAGAGAGAGAGAGAGAGGAGGAAGCAGGCTCCCTGCTGAGCAGAGAGCCCGATGCGGGACTCGATCCCAGGACCCTGAGATCATGACCTGAGCCGAAGGCAGCGGCTTAACCTGCTGAGCCACCCAGGCACCCTAAACATTTTTTTTTTTTAATTTCTTTTCAGTGTTCCAGAATTCATTGTTTAGGCACCACACCCAGTGCTCCATGCAATACATACCCTCCTTAATGCCTATCACCAGGCTGACACAACCTCCTACCCTTCTCCCCTCCAAAACCCTCAGTTTGTTTCCCAGAGTCCATAGTCGTTCATGGTTCATCTCCCTCTCTAATTTACCCCAACTCATTAATGTTACAACCTGCCACCCACACTCCCACCACCCCTCTGTACATCCAAACTCTCTCATCCTACTCTTTCATTTTTCTTCATACACACAACATAAATATGAATATACAATATATTTAGATTTGTTCAATGTATTGTGTATTGTCTGGCTCCCCAGTTAGAATGTAAACTCCCTGATGGCAGAACCCATTGTCCATGCTGTTGCCCAATGTGTCCTAAGAGACTAGAACAGTGGCTGTGATATAGCAGGTGTAACATATCTGCTGAGTGAAAATAATAAAACCCTATAACTAAAGGTTTTATTTCAGCCCCTCTGTATGCTACATAAGTGGAAGTTTAAATAGCAAGTATTCAATAAATTGGCTACCTTGATTGGTCCTCATTCTTCAAATTGTTAGAGATGTTTTCTAAATTTTAGTGTTATAGAAAGACCAATGCAGTGCATTAACTAATCTTTTTCCCCAGATGGTTTATTTGGGGGAATTCCTAGAAGAGTCCTCTTTAGTTATTAGAGATAGGTTCCTGTGGATTACTGTTTTGCATCTCCTGAAGCCTCCTGTTAAAATGCAAATGGCACTGGAGACGTGATCCCCTTAGGCACAGTTGTTCTTTATATCGGTCTCCAGGGTCAGGGAGCTGCCATTTCTGTGTAGAGGAGGTGGGGAGAGAGAGTAGGACAGTATTCACTATTGTTTTTGGTGCTATTGCAAATGAGATTGCTTCCTCAATTTCTTGTTCAGATAATTCTTTGTTAGTGTATAAAAAGCACAGCTGATTTTTCTATGTTGCTTTCATATCATACAACTTTACTGAATTTGTTTACTTTTTGTAAACATTTGTTAACATTTTGAGATGCAGTCTTCAGGACTCTCTATATAGAGAGATGATTTTAATTCTCCTTTCTCGTTTGGATGGTTTTTATTTCTTCTTCTTGCCTTATTTCTCTGGCTGGGACTTCCGGAATGATGTTGAATACAAGTGGTGAAGGTAGGTATCCTTGTCTTGTTCCCAATCTTAGAAGAAAAGCTTTCAGCTTTTACCACTGAATATGATGTTGGCTCTAGGCTTGCCATATATGGCTTTAATTAGCTAAAGAAACATTCTCCCATGCCTAATTTGTTTAGAAATTTTATCATGAAAAAATGTTAAATTTTGTCAAGCGCTTTTTGGCATTTATTGAAATCATGATTTTTGCCCTTTATTCTGTTAACAGAATTTATCACATTTATTTTTTTATTTTAATTCAATTAGCCAATGTATAGTACATTAGTTTTTGATATAATGTTCAATGATTCATTAGTTGCATATAACGCCCAGTGCTCATCACATCATGTGCCTCCTTAGTGCTCGTCACCTAGTTAATCCACCCCCCACCTACCTCCTTTTCCACAATCCTCAGTTTGTTTCCCAGAGTCAAGAGTCTTATATGTTTTGCCTCTCTCTCTGATTTCTTCCCATTCCGTTTTCCCTCCCTTTCCCTGTTGTCCTTTGCACTATTCCTTATGTTCCACATGAGTGAAACCATATGATAATTATCTTTCTCTGATTATTTCACTTAGCATAATTCTCTCTAGTCCCATCCATGTCGATGTAAATGGTAGTAGTCACCCTTTCTGATGGCTGAGGAATATTCCATGGTATATATAATGCAAACCTTTATCCATTCAACTACTGAAGGACATCTGGGCTCCTTCCACAGTTTGGCGACTTTGGATATTGCTGCTATGAACACTGGGGTGCATGTGCCCCTCCTTTTCACTACATCTGTATCTTTAGGGTAAATACCCAGCAGTGCAATTGCAGGGTCATAGGGAAGCTCTATGTTCAATTTCTTTTCTTTTTTTTTTTTTTGTTAAAGATTTTATTTATTTATTTGTCAGAGAGAGAGCAAGCGAGAGCGAGCACAGGCAGACAGAGTGGAAGGCAGAGTCAGAGGAAGAAGCAGGCTCCCTGCGGAGCAAGGAGCCCGATGTGGGACTCGATCCCAGGACACTGGGATCATGACCTGAGCCGAAGGCAGCTGCTCAACCAACTGAGCCACCCAGGCGTCCCTATGTTCAATTTCTTAAGGAATCTCCACACTGTTCTCCAAAGTGGCTGCACCAACTTACATTCCCACCAGCAGTTAACACATCCTCTCTAACACTTGTTGTTTCCTGTCTTATTAATTTTGGCCATTCTAACTGGTGTAAGGTGGTATCTCAATGTTGCTTTGATTTGAATCTCCCTGATGGCTAGTGATGATGAACACTTTTTCATGTGTCTGTTAGCCATTTGTATGCCTTCATTGGAGAAGTGTCTGTTCATGTCTTCTGCCTGTTTCTTGACTGGATTATTTTTTG
The DNA here is from genome assembly GCF_964662115.1 of Mustela nivalis. Lineage (NCBI taxonomy): Eukaryota > Metazoa > Chordata > Mammalia > Carnivora > Mustelidae > Mustela > Mustela nivalis. The sequence goes on from NC_139035.1 coordinate 1,023,206, forward strand.
GGTGTCAAGCTTGAGAAGGTTCTTTATAGATCTTGGATACTAGCCCTTTATCTGTAAATGTCATTTGAAAATATCTTCTCCCATTCTGTCAGTTGTCTTTTGGTTTTGTTGACTGTTTCCTTAGCTGTGCAGAAGCTTTTTATCTTAATGAAGTCCCAACAGTTCATTTTTGCTTTTGTTTCCATTGTCTTTGTAGATGTGTCTTAAAAGAAGTTGCTGTGGCCGATATAGAAGAGGTTACTGCCTATGCTCTCCTCTAGGATTTGGATGGATTCCTGTCTCACACTTAGGTCTTTCATTCATTTTGAATTTATCTTTGTGTATAGTGTGAAAGAGTGTTCTAGTTTCATTCTTCTGCTTGTGGCTATCCAATGTTCCCGGCACTACTTACTGAAGAGATTGTCTTTTTTCCATTGGATATTCTTTCCTGCTTTGTTGAAGATTAGTTGACCACAGAGTTTAGGCCCCATTTCTGAGTTGTCTGTTCCACTGAACTATGTGTCTGCTTTTGTGCCAGTACCATACTGTCTTAATGATCATAGCTTTGTAAGATAGCTTGAAGTCAGGCATTGTGATGCCCCCAGTTTTGGTTTTCTTTTTCAACATTCCCCTGGTGAGTCAGGGTTTTCTTTCGTTTCCATACAAATTTTAGGTTTGTTCGAGTTCTGTAAAAAATGTGAATGGTATTTTGATAGGGATTGCATTGAATAAGTAGTTTAGTCTGGGCAGCATAGGCATTTTAACAATGTTTATCCGTCTAATCCATGAGGATGGACTGTTTTTCCATTTCTTTGTGTCTTCCTCAATTTCTTTCCTAAGTGTTCTGTAGTTTCTAGTTTATGGATCTTTTACCTATTTGGTTAGGTTTATTCCTAGGTATCTTACAGTTTTTGGTGCAATTGTAAATGGGATAGATTCCTTAATTTCTTTTTATTCTGTCTCACTGTTAGTGTATAGAAATGCAACTGATTTCTGTGCATTGATTTTATATCCTGACACTTTACTGAATTCCTGTATGAATTCTAGCAATTTTGGGGTGGAGTCTTTTGGGTTTTCCACATGAAGTATCATCTTTGAAGAATGAGAGTTTGACTTCTTCTTTGCAAATCTGAATGCTTCTATTTCTTTTAGTTGTCTGATTGCTGAGGTTAGGACTTCTAGTACCATATTGAACAGTAATGGTGAGTGTGGGCATCCCTGTTCATGTTCCTGACCTTATGGGACAAGCTCTCAGTTTTTCCCCACTGAATATGATATTCATTGTGGGCTTTTCCTAGATGGCTTCGATGATATTGAGGTATATTCCCTCTATCCTAATACTTTGAAGGTTTTAATCAAGAAAGGATGCTTTATTTTGTCAATTTTTTTTTCTACATCAATTGAGAGGACCATATGGTTCTTGTCTCTTCCTTTATTCATGTGTTCTATCATATTGATTGATTTGTGAATGCTGAACCACCCTTGCATCCCAGGAATAAATCCCACCTGGTCATGGTGAGTAATCCTTTTAAAGTACTGTTGAGTTCTGTTGACTAGGGTAGCCAATATCCTTGCCAAAATACATTTATTGATTTTCATGTGCTTATTTCCTCTCTATGTATACAGAGGGTTACGCTGCTTTCAAAGCACATTTAATGTCAAAAATCCATATTTGCCAAACATCCTAAGTGAAATAGGAATATTTGCTTTATATGTATGTAACTCCCCTAAAGCTCTTCTTTTAAACACATAGCGCTTCCTTCAGTTAGAGATTCATTTTACACACTGGCTTTTCAGGAGCACAGTGACTGAACAGAAGTACAAAATCAAGATCTTACTGCTTTCCCCCTTTGGCTCTGCTGGTCTGTCACCATTTACCTAGTATTCTCCCATCATATCCTTATCAAAATTCCTTATCCTCTTTCCTTCTCAATAATATCAATGTGGCAAGTGAAGGCCCATTTTTTATTCTCCAGCTTGAGATATACAGACCTCATTTTCTTCACTGTAATTTTCTACATATTTGTCTAGAAATTTAAAAAGTCACTTTTCATGCTTGTCTTTGCCAATAAAAACAAGCTAATTCCTTTTCTCTATCTGCATGACCAATGGGCATGTGAGCTTTTTGAAGCCCAATTCTGAGAGTGGACTCTGGTAAATTGAGAACTACCATTCCTGTGTAGGAATATGAAGATGAAGGTTTTGCCAGGTTCATTAGTGGTGCCATGATCTTGTGCCTTCACAGCTTTGAAAAGTAATGCAATTCAAAAGATGAGATCCTGATATGATTAATGTTTCTGATCAGCTATCATAACATCTGTTCCAGTGTTAGGCATTTTCACATTAAACCAGAGTTTAATCCTCACAAAAAATCTTCAGAGATGAGATTAGTCCCAGTCTACTCATGAAGACATAGATTCCCACTAATCATCTGTGGCAGAATCAAAACTCATGCTCAGAGCTCTGACTCCAGCTCCAAACTTCCTGTGCATCCTGTCACATTTTCACTTGTAAACCACTAGCCCAGATGGCGTTCAGATGCTTTTCAAAGCCCCTCAGGAAGGGCTTTCTGCTAATCTGTTGATGGGCAAGGTTAACACAGACATTTACTCTTCAGCAGCCTCAGCACTGCCTGCGTCCGATGAGGACCTACCTGTCATAAGCCTTAAATAACTGAATTCCATTTGTCCCTCCTCAGTGTCTTGTATCACACTGGGAGTGGAACTCACTCACTGCCATTCACAAGTGTAACACTCATTCACTTCCACTGCTCAGAAAATATCTGCCTGCCTTAGGGCTTGAAGTTCCTGAAGGTTAATTTAGGGTCATTGACAGTAGTTAAAGTGGAAGCACAGCTGTGTTCATTGGTATTATTAAACTTCTTGTACCAACACAGCAGCCCTATAGTGCCCTATTTCTTTTTTAACTTTGTCTACATAACACTGTCTTCTTGAGAGTGTTCATGTAATTCTATACCTTTCTCCAAAAAAACTGAATAGAAAGAAGAGTTGGGAGAAAAATGATCTTTTATTTAGTATAAATGTCAAATGACTTTGGTATGGGTACACTCACTACTAGGCTATGGTGGTTATAAGCTCTGTTGGCAATCACGGAAGACAGGAAGTAGGTGGAAAGTAAGTCACCACCACCATCTTGGGTGTTCTGGCTGCCGTGGCGACACTCTGGCACAACTTCTCCTGCTTGCATGCCTCCCACTATTCTTGTCCCTGTCAAAAAATATTTTAAATGCATCCTTTTTTGAGAACTTCCTAAACATGACCTATGTTCACAGTCACTGTGAACATGAATTTCATCAGATCATAAATATTACTTCATCTCCTCGAAGCCTGGGCACTCAGCTGCTAAGCCACCCAAAAAGCCTCAATCATGACCTCCCATGGTGCTCTATCTGCCTGTGTGTCTCTATGCTTTATGGACACAAGGACAGAGTATGTGTTGTCTATTCCCCTTGTTCAGGCAGCGAGACATGAATAACTACAGCCCTGTCATGTCATAGTGATAAAATAAACAGCCTGAAGTCTGGCATCCGAGCTCCCACAGGAACACCTGTGGTGGTGTGATTGGTGATGGTGGAGGGTGGAACAGGCAGGAGAGAGCCAAAGAGAGGTGTGTGTGTGTGATGTCAGGTAATGAAAGACGTGCATTTACTGGCTCAAAGCCTGAGGGGTATCACCTTTCTGTATACAACAAAGAACCAAAACACTTCATGAACTTGCCCAAATACACTGTGGTGAATTTTCCAAGATTCACAGATGTGTTCCTGATAATGGAAAGTTTAAGACAGCGGGCTTTCCTGAGGGATGAAGAGCTTAAATGGTGGCCTTCTGGCACAAGAGAGAGAGCCCCCCCCGGCTGGCAGGGCAACAGGGAGACTAAGTTGCCCCTAGGTGGGGGCACAGCCAGACGCTGGCAGTTCAGACAAGAAGTCTTTTCCTCCAGTGATCCAGGGAGAGAGTCCCACGCCTGTAAGCTCTGTAGAGCCTCCCTGGAGACCCCATTCCCTGCCTCTAATGTCTTCTGAGCAGAGCACATGAGCCCCATCCAGCTGCTCTCCTGGAGCCTCATTGCCTTGGACTCACCTGCTGCATTCGTATTCCAGGGCTTCTGCAACAAAGTACCACAAAATGGGTGGCTTAAATGACAGGAATTTGACGTCCTGTAGCTCTGGAGGCTACAAGTCCGAGATCAACCTGTTGATGGGGATTTTCCCTTCTTAGGGTTATAAGAGAAGCTTCCTTCCAGGCCTCTGTCCTTGGTTTGTCAATAGCCATCTTCTCCCTATTTCCTAGTTTCTTCACCTTGTCTTCAGTGTGTCTTTCCATCCAAATTCCACTCTACTCCTGGCTTTTTTTTTTTTTTTAAGATTTTATTTATTTATTTGACAGAGAGGGAGAGAGAGTGAGAGAGAGCACAATCAGGCAGAGAGGGAGAAGCAGGCTCCCTGCTGAGCCACAAGCCCAATGTGGGGCTCCATCCTAGCACCCTGGGATCATGACCTGAGGTGAAGGCAGCCACTTAACCCACTGAGCCACCCAGACACCCTCAAGTTCCCCCTTTTTATAAAGACACCAGAAGTAATAGATTAAGGCTTAAATTAATGACTTCATTTTAACCTGATTTTCTCTGTAAAGACTCTGACTCTAAATAAGGTTGCATTCTGAGGTCCTGGGAGTTCAGACTCCAACATATTCTTTTTTTTTTTTTTTTTTTTTTTTTAGGGACACAGTTCAATCCATAACACCAGCTAAGCAACATTTTCTTGTTTCCTTACACTTCCCTCCACTGTTTTTACCTGGTAGTGTGCTTCTCTCCTCCTGTTGTCACCCAAAATACAAGAATGCAGGACTTCAAGAAACTGAGGAAAATCAGATGCTTAATTTTTATCAAAAGTGTTGCTGATATTTGTTATGCTCCACAAAACATGGAGGATATAGGGAGTCAGAGAGGAGAAGGGAGTTGAGGGAAATCGGAAGGGGAGGTGAACCATGAGAGACTATGGACTCTGAAAAACAATCTGAGGGGTTGAAAGGGGGAGGGGGATGGGAGGTCGGGGTACCAGGTGGTGGGTATTGAAGAGGGCACGGATTGCATGGAGCACTGGGTGTGGTGCAAAAACAATGAATTCTGTTACGCTGAAAAGAAATCAATTAAAAAAAAAAAAAACATGTTGCTGATAGGTAGAGGATGATGGGGGAAGGCCAAGACCAAGAACATGAGTGTATGTTTCTGTCCTTTAGTCTTGTAAATGGAGATCACTAAGTAGATGTGTCCAGGAAAATCTTCAAAATTCAAGATGGCCTTGAACAGGCAGGACAAGGGGTGAGACCCAGACCAGTGGGTTTGAACAACCACAAGAAAAGTTATGGGAAAGATGTGAATTATAAAAAAGGAAAATGTTGTTTTTGTGTTGTGGAATCATCTTCTCCATGGCCTTTCAAATTTTAATTTTGCACCTTGAGGTATTTGTAGGAGAGAAGACATCATGTGACAATCTGGCAAGAGCACTGGGCATGGACTCAGATGGCCCCAGTTTCAATTAACGTACCCACCCCATCTAGATTCCAAATTCTTCCACTTAACTAGTCATGTGACCTTGAGCAAGTTACTTAACTTCTCAGAGTGTTGTTTCTTTTATCTGTTAAATGAAGAGGAAAATACATGCCTGTCATGTTTGCACTAAGATGATGAATTTTACAATTTAAAATATAATAGTGAAATCACAAGAAGACATATAATATACAGTCACTAATGGGATTACTATGGATATATAGTCACTGATGGTGTGATTATGGAGCTAGAAGTATGATTTAGATCAGTAATTTTTAACTTTGGTTGTGCACAAGAATCACTAGGAAGTTTTTAAAAGCCCAGATGCCTAGGCTGCACCCCAAGTCTATTAAAGAAGAATGTTTAGAGTATTTGAATTTGAAGCCAAGGTTGAGAACCACTCTTCTAGATTACTTATCCAAATTTAACTATACTGTGGGATAAGAAAATACCTACTTAAACCATTAAAATTTCCATGTACGTATTATATGTTTATGTATGCTAAACATTATATAATATGTAAAATATATGTAATACATACATATATACATAATATATCTATGGAATTTTTAATGGTTTGAATATATGTATGTATGTATTCAATATATGATTTATAATATAACATATAAAGAGAATATATAAAATAATAAATGTACATATTATATATACAATATATGTGTCTATGTTATATATATATATAGAGAGAGAGAGAGAGAGCAAATGTTTCAATAAAAATTTAAGTTACATATGGGTGCCTGGGTGGCTCAGTGGGTTAAGCCTCTGCCTTCAGCTCAGTTCATGATCTTAGGGTCCTGGGATCAAGCCTCGCATGCTCAGTCAGGCTCCCCACTGCTCCCCACTCTCTCTGCCTGCCTCTCTGTCTACTTGTGATCTTTCTTTCTCTGCCAAATAAATAAATAAAATCATAAAAAAAGATTTTTTTAAAAATTTAAGCTACTGAAATGTATTTTTATCATTTATAACTGAAGTGAAATTAAAATCACACTTATCAATTAAGCTACGATATATTCACTTTGGTTGCCAGGCCATTTTCAGATTTTAGAAATTAAGAAACTTCAGATGGAAATGTTTAGCAGACTGAATAAAACTATTCTGTAAATTGGTGTCGGGATATGGACCAGTAAACTAGGAAATTCTGGTACTTTCTGAACCCCTAATTCTCTAATGATAAGAGGCCTCACTACCTTTCATTTCTCACCTCTTTAGGTTTATTTGCTACACTGCTATTATCTGAAGTTTGTGTCCCCTACCTAATTGATACTTTGAAATACTAAAAACTGGGAAGTGGGCCTTTAGATGATTAGGTCTTGAGAGCAGAGCCTTCATAAATAATGTTAATGCCCTTATAAGACAGTCTCCAGATAGATCCCTCACTTCCTTCTACCATATGAGGATACAACAAGATCTCTAATAGAAGAGAGCCTTCACTCAACCATGCAGGCACTTCCAGCCTCCAGAACTGTGAGAAATAGATTTCTGTTGTTTATAAGCTACCTACTCTGTAGTATTTTGTTAGAGCAGTTATAGCAGCCAGAATACACGAAGACATTACAAACAACATATCAGATAAAGGGCTAGTATCCAAAACTCAACACCCAAAGAACAAATAATCCAATCAAGAAATGGGCAGAGGACATGAGCAGACATTTCTGCAAAGAAGACATCCAGATGGCCAACAGACACATGAAAAGGTGTTCAACATTACTCGGCATCAGGGAAATACAAATCAAAACCACAGCAAGATAACCACCTCACACCAGTCAGAATGGCTAAAATTAACCAGTCAGGAAACGACAGGTGTTGGCAAGGATGCAGAGAAAGGGGAACCCTCCTGCGCTATTGGTGGGAATGCAAGCTGGTGTAATCACTCTGGAAAACAACATGGAGGTTCCTCAAAATGTTGAAAATAGAACTACCCTATGACCCAGCAATAGCACTACTGGGTATTTACTTTAAAGATACAAACATAGTGATCCGAAGGGGCACGTGCACCCAAATGTTTATAGCAGCAATGTCTACAATAGCCAAACTATGGAAAGAACCTAGATGTCCATCAATAGATGAATGGATAAAGAAGACATGGTATGTATAAACAATGGAAAACTATGCAGCCATCAAAAGAAATGAAATCTTGCCATTTGTGACAACGTGGATGGAACTAGAGGGTATCATGCTTAGTGAAATAAGTGTCAAGCGGAGAGAGACAACTATCATATGATCTCCCTGATATGAGGAAGTGGAGATGCAACATGGGGGGTTAAGGGCGTAGGAAAAGAATAAATGAAACAAGATGGGATTGGGAGGGAGACAAATCATAAGTGACTCTTAATCTCACAAAACAAAATGAGGGTTGCTGGGAGGAGAGGGGTTGGGAGAAGGGTGGTGGGGTTATGGACATTGGGGAGGGTATGTGCTATGGTGAGTGCTGTGAAGTGTAAACCTGGCTATTCACAGACCTGTACCCCTGGGGCTAATAAAACATTGTATGTTAATAAAAAAAATTTTTTTTAATTTTTTTTAAATGCACTAAGATATACACCATCTTCCTACCTGGACTTCTGGTCCCCTTCCAGCAAGGAAAAGGACACCTCCTCTGAACTCATTTTGTGGTCACTTTGAGTGATGAAGGGTCACATTAGAAGACCACAATATAAACCTAGGAATGAATGTAATCTTATATACTGAGTATCCCAGTGGAAGATATGCTTGCAATGCAATCCATAGTTGTAGAAATTCTTTTGTGGATACGGTCAATTTAATAAGCCAAGATCTGACTGGAATTTGGCCATCTTCAGGTCAATATCTTTACCATGGCAGATTGTTGCCATGAGCCCTCACAGACATCCTGACAGAGAAAATTATATACCACATGATAAGACTGAAGGAACACTTGACAGAAAGTCTCGCCACAGATTCCTTACCCAATGACCTGCCAAGTGGTTGATATTTCCACTTTAAAGATGCTTTGAGTTGAGAATTGAAGAATGTAGTGAATATATTTACAAAATATATTATTTTTTTAAATATTTTTACTTACTTATTTATTTATTTATTTATTTATTTGACAGACAGAGATGACAAGTAGGCTGAGAGGCAGGTAGAGAGAGAGAGGGAAACAGACTCCCCACTGAACAGAGAACCCGATGTGGGGCTCGATTCCTGGACCCTGAGACCATGACCTGAGCTGAAGGCAGAGGCTTTAACCCACTGAGCCAACCAGGCGCCCCTACAAAATATATTATTCAAGAAGAGTTAATATTGTAAGCCATTACTGATCATCCATTCCTTATAACATATTAGTTTATTATGTTTATTAATTAGTCAAATTATAAAAATTGAAAGAATAATGGGAAAACATGAGGGTCAGTTGCATTTCTATAGACTAACAATGAGGCAGCAGAAAGATCAATGAATCAATCCCTTTTGTACAACTGTACCAAAAATCATAAGATACCTAGGAATGAACCTAACTTAAAGAGGTAAAGGATCTGTGTTCTGAAAATTATAGAACACTTATGAAAGAAATTGAGAAAGACACAAAGAGATGGGAAAACATTCCATGATCATAGACTGAAAGAACAAATATGTTAAAATATCTACACCACCCAAAGCAATCTACACATTCAGTGAAATCCCTATCAAAATACCATGAGCATTTTTCACAGAGCTGGAACAAACAATCCTAAAATTTGTGTGGAACCAGGAAAAATCCCAAATACCCAAAGGAATGTTGAAGAAGAAAACCAAAGCTGGTGGTATCACAATTTCGGACTTCAAGCTGTATTACAAAGCTGTAATCATCAAGATAGTATGGTACTGGCACAAAAAAAGACACATGGGTCAATGGAACAGACCAGAGAACCCAGAAATGGGCCCTAAACTCCATGGTCAACTAATCTTCAACAAAGCAGGAAAGAATGTCCAATAGGAAAAAGACAGTCTCTTCAACAAATGGTGTTGGGAAAACTGGACAGCCACATGCAGAAGAATGAAACTGGACCATTTCCTTACACCACACATAAAAATAGACTCAAAATGGATGAAAGACCTAAATGGGAGACAGGAATCCATCAGAATCCTAGAGAAGAACACAGACAGCATTCTCTTTCGTCACGTCAGCTTCTTGCTAAACACATCTTCAAAGACAAGGGAAACAAAGGCAAAGATGAACTACTGGGACTTCATCATGCAAACCTTTTGACGGTAAAGCAAACAGTTGAAAAAACCAGAAGACAACCTACAGAATGGGAGAAGTTATTTGCAAATGTATTATCAGATAAAGGGCTAGATTCCAGAATCTATAAAGAACTCACCAAATTCAACACCCCAAAAACCAAAAAATCCAGTCAAGAAATGAGCAGAAGACATGAACAGACATGTCTCCAAAGAAGGCATACAAATGGCTACAGATACATGAAAAAATATTCAACATCACACAGCATCGGGGAAATACAAATCACAACGACAGTGAGATACCACCTCACACCAGTCAGAATGGCTAAAATTAACACCTCGGGAAACAACAGATGTTGGCGAAGATGCAGAGAAAGGAGAACCCTCCCACACTGTTGGTGGGAATGCAAGTTAGTGCAGCCACTCTGGAAAACAGCATGGAGGTTCTTCAGAGAGTTGAAAACAGAACTACCCTATGACCCAGCAATCGCACTACTGGGTATTTATCCAAAGGTACAAACATAGTGGTTTAAAAGGGCACGTGCACCCCAATGTTTATAGCAGCAATGTCCACACCAGCCAAACTATGGAAAGATCCCAGATGCTCACTGACAGATGAATGGATAAAGATATGTATGTGTGTGTGTGTATGTGTGTGTGTGTATAAAACATATATTTGAATATTACTCAACCATCACAAAAACATTAAATCTTGCCATTTGCAATGATGTGGATGGAACTAGAGGGTATTATCCTAAGTGAAATAAGTCAATCAGAGGACTCTAATTATCATACGATCTCACTCGTGTGGAATTTAAGAAGAAAACAGGATCACAGAGGAAGGGAGGGAAAAATAAAACAAAATGAAATCAGAAAGGGAGACAAACCATAAGAGACTCTTAATCATAGGAAACAAACTGAGGGTTGCTGGAGGGGAGAGGGTGGGGGATGGGGCAACTGAGTGATGGGCATTAGGGGGGCACTTGAAGTAATGAGCACTGGGTATGCAACTGATGAATCATTAAATTCTACCTTGGAAACCAATAATACATATATGTTAATGAAACTGAATTTAAATTTTTTTAAAAAGGAAAGTACTTGATCTGATGTTGCTGTCTTTGAAGCTGGACGAAAAAGGTCATGAACCAAGGAATGTGAGAAACCCCTAGAAGCAGGAAAAGGCACGAAACAGATGGTTCCTTGCGTGCCCAGAAGGCCACTGCCTCTAGTTTGGCCCAATGAGACCCATTTTGGCTTGTGGCCATTTGTTCCAGCAGCAGTCGGAACTAATGCACTCCCAGCAGAAGGATGTGTAGTCCTTCTCTTCTGCCCAGAAGTTTCTCCAGAAAGGGGAGAATATAATTCTGACTTCTTGAAGTCTGCAAACTGAGCAGGAGTCTCACCGCTCGGTTCGCCGCAGTCTTCTCTTCAACCTCTTGTTCTGTGTGGCACTGCATCCCTCCCTGACTCCCGGGGCGTCTGCAGGCAACCCTGTCTTCAGTCTCACCCTGGAATAGTAATTGGTCCTTCCAGAGCCGAGCCTTTATAGGGTTGTGAGTAGAGTTTGCTTGCTGTGGACTCTCCTCGCCCCCAGCTTAATTTGGGAACCTTTATTTTCTCTGTAATATCGAATCGCTTCTTCAAGGATTCACTATGCATCATCTAAAATCGCACTGACATTTCTAACCTGCTGTCACTGTCATCCTATGTGCATAGATTATAACGCTTTTACACTTCACACCCATTTTACTAAGATTTCAGAGAGGAACGAGGCAAACAAGTCATTCAATTCATATGCTTAACTGAGATTGTTTGCACCTCTCTTTTGCATTTTGTAAGTTAGGAGACAGAAAATGAGTGGCTAAACAATATATGAGATTTTAAAATCCGGTCCTGACTGGCTTCCAAGTTCACGTTCACATCAACTTTTGACCCAAAGCAATTGGGGTCTGAAAAGCAACTGCTGTTGAGCCTCCCATCCTGGCCAGTAGCTGTTCCTTGGCTTCCTCACTGTGAGGCTCGGCACAATGATACCTTGACTTGCTCAAAATGCATTTTATTAAATCCTCAGGCACAGAAATCGCTTTGCCTCCAGGAAAGTGGCTCCCCGCAGAGGAACCGCACTTCCCAGCTCTTCTCTCCCTTTCCCCCGGTCCCTCCGAGTGACTGGTTCATACCCACAGAATATAAGCAGAAGGGTTGCTGCAAAGGTAAGAAACCAGCCGACTTTCCCCATTCTCTGTCTTCTCCCACCTGCCTGTCGGAGGTGGATGGACAGCTTCAGTGTACACAATAGACAAACTTTCACTGTCATAAGCCACTGGTGATTTTTAGTTTATCTGTTACAGCAGCTGGTCTTAACTGAACTACCACTTCCGTGCTTATCATGCAGAGCCAAAACACAGGCATGGCACAGGCAAAATGTATTCAGAGGAAGGAATTCTTTTTTGCTTCTCAAAAGTATCTTTCTTCCAGTCAAATTATACAGCTCTGGACTGCATCTCCTCCAGATGGAATATTTTGCCAGGTCATGCAAAGGCGATATATAGGTTAATGATGGCCCTACAGGAATTAACTGTCGATTACTCTCGTCTCCGTGAATGAGGAAGGTCAGCAAGTCTCTGCCCTCTTGGATGTACCATCCAGGGATACAAGAACTTGGATCATTTTGAACAGTCCAGCACAGTGCTCAAGAAGTGAATGTGATCATTGAAGAAGTCAGCGATGTTTGGAAAATGGTTTAAAATCTTGGCTCTCAGGGTGAGAAAATGAGATTTCCCTTCCTTATTTAAAAGCCAACTCTGATAAAACACAGGAGGGACAGGAGATGAATCTGGTCACAAACCAAAAGCTCAATTTTCCAGCCTGATGTAATTGTTCCAGGAAAAGTACAATGCCACGGGGAAATAAGGAATGGCTAGACAGAGAATTCAATGAGCCCTTTGTAAACCGAGTTAGCTTACACATTTTAAGCTAAAAATAATCTTTAATGTGTCCTTTTCCCTCTTATCCAAATTACGGCCTGCTGGTTAGGTGGGCAAAACACATTTCCATATGGTCCTTCATTTAATTGTGAATCAGCATCTCGGATGTTCAACGGATCCTTAGAAAACCCTGTAACTTAAAGGAAGAATATGAAGCCCATGCGGAGGAAAGAAGAAAGAACTGAAGAAAAGGGGGCTGAGGCTGTGATTCTGAGCTCTACTTGTGCAGGGTTAACCTGAATGCCCTGCCTGACAGTGCATATTCATGGGGTCCTTGCATAACTGAACCAGGGGCTGAGTTTTCCATCACCAGAAACATCCAAGCAGTCTGGGGGTCCTTTTTCTCAGGGTTAATACTACTTAGAGTTGACACTTAGAGCAAATGATTTGTGTGGACTCGTCCAAACCTAAGCCTCCATGACAAAACAAAATGGCCGCCAGTATGGGTGTTAGGTCCGGACACCCACCAGACGCCAGTTTTCCTGAGCTCTGGGAAGTCAACCCACCGGAAGACGGTGGGTGTGATAGGGCATGAAGGGTGGAGGATAAAACTGGCCTGCTAGAGAGACGCAAACAGTTCTTTCATTTAAAGCCGTGATTACTTCCTTGGCTTGCCCACATCAGGCTGTCAGACTTTGAGCTCTGCTGCTGCTGTGCCACTGTCAGAATCAAATTACTAAAAAGGTCAGCGTCATTAATATGCAGTTTGAAGGGAATGAAATGCCAGACAGAAAACCTGCGAGCATTGAGAGCCTAGAGTCAACAGCTTTGCTCTGGTTTGTTTATTTTACTCTCACCTATTATTCCTTGCTCCAAGGTGTACACTTCAGATCATAACCCCGAGACCACTATGGAAACTTACAGATCATAGGTTCATGTAACCCCCTTGATCCTGATGGAACATACACCGAGACTCTTCCCAAACAGATGGGAACTCTGGGGTAGAGATCCTGCCCCTTTTGTGTCTCAGAGGGCAATTATCGAGACATTCATAAACTCTTGGATAGGATTAATTTACCAGTTTAAAATTCACACACAGACGGGGAGGGCTGTGCGAAGTAAGTGCCCACCGAAGAGGTTCTGGGCTCAAGGAGCAGGATTCAAGGAGAAGACCCACAGCCTGAGTCCTTGGCTCAGCTGGACCAGAGGTATTTTCTGTGACCTTAGATCAGTCACTTCACCTAAAAACCACTAGTTTTTCTATTTTGTAGACTGGAAATTGCTCTCTTTTTATGTAACTCGATAAAAACTTGTAATACATAATTGAACAATAATCAGGATTACTTTCCTTCCTATCATGAGATCCATTCATATCGGTTTAACATCATTTCTCAGACACTAAATTAGTTCAGAACAGGAGATAAGGGATAATTCTTGCGATTGCTAAGAACGATCGCTGACATATCAGAAGAACTAAACTTTAGTCTCATGTGATTTGGCGCTGCTCAGCGGCTAGCTTGATTCATGAATTCGGGTAAGCTGCGTTTGTTTGCTTCATCGCTTACCTACGTGCTTGTTTTTACCTCTCCAGGCCTCAGCTTCTTTGTTTTTAGACGGAAGTATTAGATCAGATGATTTCCAAGATGCCCTTTAGCCCTGAATCTGGTCATACCGAAGGAGACCATGTAAACGCAGGGGCATGCGGTAGAACTTATTTTGATTGGCCGCTTGTCACGGTGAACAGAATTCCCACTATTGGAACCACTGTTTACAACCATGAGTTTCAAGTTGGCCAGGTGCTGCTCCCTTTAAATAAGTAACAGCAGAGACAAACAACTCAATATAATTTTTTGGCCATTTGTTTATCAAGCAAATTAGCTATGCATCAGCAGACAGTGGGTTCTTTAAGAATTAAGACCCCAAAACAGTCTATACTAATACAAATACTGTGTTCCAGAATATACACATTTCCTGGGCAAGAGAAGCTAGTGATGAACTCCTTGCTTCAGTTTCTCCTAGAGCGGACTCGGTCCCCACCCTACTCTGACGACATACAAAAGACCTTAGTCATCATGAAAGTTATTTCTTTGGAAAAGAGAAAACAATAATGAGTAACACGTTACGATAAGAAATGTCACTGATCAGTAATAATTACCGCTAGTTAAAATCAATATCATTACTCAGACTATTTAGTAAAAAGTGGAGAAGGAGAGAACACAGGCATGAAAAGTCACTATAAAGAGACTAAAGGCAGAGAACTTCATCTGTTCACAATTTTTAAAAAAGATTTTATTTTTTATTTATTTCAGACAGAGAGAGAGACAGTGCAAGCATGGGCAGGGGAAGGGGCAGAGGAAGAACCAGACACCCCCGCCACAGTCAAGTGAAGTTCCTGTGGGCGGGGCTCGATCCCAGGGTGCTGGGATCATGACCTGAGCCAAAGGCAGATGCTTAACGGACTGAGCCACCCAGGTGCCCCATTCATCTGTTCACTTGCATACACAATTACTAAAATGTTAGACTCTTGCCCAGAAATTTTGCATTAGCCTGCTTTAAGCAATATTTATTGATAAATACCATTATCTTTAAAATTATAATGTAAGTGAATGAGAATACAATTTCATCTATTAAAATTTAGTTAATGAGCCCTTTGGGGCTGTAGTTTGCTGCATGAACCTCGATTATTAATGTGAATACTTATATCTCTTTAAAAACATAGGTTAATTCAGGCAAAATGGCAATCCAGACCCACAAACAGATCCTTCCTGATTAGCTACGACACTACCCTGTGAATCAAATGCTCTCCAGACAGCTGAGGATCAGAGAGACACCAAAAACACACTTGTAAATTCTCAGCCTTGCCTATGAACCATGAAAACTCTATAAAGAACCCTTACAAATCAAATCAAATCTCTGCAAGCCTTGGGCAAAAGCTGGGGGACTGCCAAGTGGGCATTCTATGTCCAAAACTGGGGAAGTGGGAGCCTTGAGATTCGGCCGCAGGTTGGAAAGTTCCCCGAGCTATGACACAGGAGGGGGTCCTGGTTAGGTCTTGGGATGCTTCCCGGAGGGCATTTCCATCCGTTGTTAGGCACAGATGTGCCCAACTGGATCCCCAAATGGGGATCAAGCACAGGTAGTGTGTGTGTGTGTGTGTGTGTGTGTGTGTGCGCGCGCGCGTGTGGTCCATGAGTGCAGGAAGGGCTGTACCTAGATACGGACACAGAGCTGAGTGTTACCGCTTGTAAAGGGTTTAGTTAAGGAAAGCATTTCCCCTCCTTGCAAGACAAAAGTAAGCCTGCCTCATTCTCATGGATACAGGAGAACAGGCATTTTCTTGTACTGCTTTCACCCGAGGGGGACTGTTTTAGGGTACCAGGTGACAGTTACACCTGCAGTGGACTGCATTACAGAAGAGGTGTCCTGAGCGTAGGGGACCTATGTGTTTTCTAATGTGCGGTGAACTTTCCTGACTTTTGCTTTAGAGGAAGACATTATCTTTGTCTTCCAGAGGTACTAGAAAAGATAATCCAGACATGCAGAACCATGAGAGACTCATGTGTGAATGTCTCCCAACACACTGTATTCTAGTGACGAAGACAAAAACATGAATGAATGAATGAGTGGGACTAGACAGTAACAGGTGATATGAAAGGAAAAATCCGAGTATGGCCATGAAGATGGACAAGGCAGGCTATTTTCCGCAGTGTTGTTAGGGAAGGCTCTTAGGAGAAGGTCGTATCCGAGCAGAGATCTGAATAAACTGAAGGACGGTCGTGAAACTCCTGCCTCCGAGCCTGCCTGACTACTGCTGGTGCTGAAGCAGCCGCGCGAGCAGGAGGGCTTGCTTGGTGCGTTCAACAAACAGCCAGAAACCCCGTGCCGCCTGAGCAGAGCGATGGGGGTGGGGTGGGGTTGGAGATAGTCAGGAGCTATATTATGCCCTAGTATGACCACAGAGGAATTTTCTTTAGATTTTGATAAGCTGTCAGTTGGCAAATAAATCAAATTAAGTGAATGAATGATTTTCCTTCATTTCCCTGAAGCGAATGGCACCAGAAAGACTGTGGAATGGGAAGTGATTGAGAAATCTCCCTGTGAAACCATGGCCACTCCCAGAGGGACGGAAGCCTCAAGAGAAGACAGTAGTGGTGGCAACTAAGACAAGAGGACAGAGACTGAACACCTGGGTCCGAGAGGACAGCAGGCCTGGCTCTCGCACTGGGTGTGAGCGTCTAAACCGTGAGCCGTCCATACTCGCCAGGAAGAGCAGAGGCCGCAGACGCAGCTCAGGGACAGCCCCGTCTCCTCTCTGCCCAACGCGCCTTCTCTGGCTCCCGCTCTGTCTCTCTCTGCACATTCGTCTCTCTCCATCTCCTTCCTCCTTTCCTTCACACATCTCTCATCTTGATCTCTCCTTCTTGCAATTCCCATTCCTCAAATCTCTCGTCTCCCTGTCCCTCCCCCTCTCTTCAGCATAGGAAGGCCTCTTTCCCTCGCTGCCCTACTGCGGGAAGCCCTGGCTTACATGATTATCCGAAGCCCCCGGGTTGCGGCATCTCTCACCGGTTAGAGAGACCTTAGGAGAGGGGAAGAGGCTTCCCTCCTGCACCGGTTCTGGTATTGGTAAAGGCCCTTCCCTTCTCGGGCTGGGGTCCGAGCACGGCGCGCCATGGGGCAGCGGTGGGAGGGAAGGCTCCAGTCCAGCAGCAGCATCGTGGGGAAGACCCGTCGCCCCCGTCCCCACGGGGGGAGCCATGCCCGCATTCACACACTGTGTCTGGCAATCGATGAATATATTCTTATCATTGTCACAATTATCTTAAAGTATTTGGCATGAACTTTTACATCTAATTAGGCAACATCTCAAAGTGGTTGTTTTTTTTTTTTTTTTAAACAGGCTCAAGGAGAAAAGTTGCTTTGTTTTTTTGTTTGTTTGGTTGGTTGGTTTTTTTTTACAGTGATTGCCATGGCAGTGTAAAAACTAGTTTCTGCATTCTTACGACCAAACCACAGAGCCTGCGGTGCACCAGACACAAGCAGCCTCATCTTCGATGACATTCCTAGACAAAAACAACAAACTAAAGCACTGGGAGATCCAAAACAAGGGGCGAGTCTTCTTGCATCTCCAAAAGTTGGCCACAGTGAATCCTCCTCCCCCTGCCTGTGTTGTGATTTTAAACCCACACTCCCACGTGCTTCTCTCCTCTCACTGGTGTTGCTCCTTGTCACTAAGACCGAGAAGTTGCCGTTAGATTTGTTCCTTCATTCACCGAACACCCCTTGAGAGCCTTCCATGCGCCAAGGACTGGGCTGGGTGCTGGCCATTGGGCCTGTTGCCTGTTCTCTGGGAGTCACAGTCTAGCGGAGACACAACTGTGTACAGGTCAGCCTCATCAGCGAGAGCCAAGCGATCCAGTATGGCAGGGGTAGGGGGTGAGGAGGGATGGTGGGGGGACGGGTCCAGCGACAGATGAGGCAGTACAACTAATCGGCTGAGGGTCACTTCTGCCAATGTTCCTAGACAAATTATGTGGTCACACTGTTCCAGGAGAACCTACCAGGTACAACCCCTGTCCTTCTTATTTTGTTAGTTTGGAAGAATGAGTCACCAGCTCTGCTGAAGCAGTGCACGTTCACGTACATGTATAACTGTGTGCGTATCCACACACACGCATGCACATAAGCCCACCCACAGCTCCGTCCCGCCCAGACACCGGGAGAAAACGGTAGGTCGACGTTATTGCTTCAGAAAAATAGCAAAAGAGATTCCGGGCGCCCAGGTCGCTCAGTCCCAGGGTCCTGGGATCAAGCCCCGCACCGGGCTCCTTGCTCGGTGGGAAGCCTGCTTCTCCCTCTCCCACCCCCCCGCTTGTGTTCCCTCTCTCTCTGTGTCTCTGTCAAATAAATAAATAAAATCTCTAAAAAAAGAAAAGTAAATGGATTCCAACAAATGGAAAAGTTTGCTAAGGGGTTTTCCATTATAAAAATTAGCCTTTTTTTTTGTTATAGAACGCTGGATAAAACAGAACGGAGAGAAATAAACACATTTACATCTTCCAGATATTTATTATCGATACTTTTATTTTTTTTCCTTCCAGCCTTTTTTTCCCATGCAAAAATTCTATTTATTTGTTAGCCGAAGTGGAAGCCTGAATGGTTTTTAGAAAGTAAAGAAGACAGTGGTTTAGTGGGAACTTCACCTCGAGGAGGTCGTCACTCATCAATATTTACGGATTTTCTCTTTTGTGTCAGGCACGGTGCTAAGGGCTGTGCTGAAGCAGGGGACAGAGCAGGCAGAGCCCCTGCCCGTGCAGGTTCCCGTGGAGATGGGAAGGCCTGGAAATAAAAGGGTGTCATGGGGACAGGCAGAGGCTGACCAAACTTGTGGCTGGCTCAGCAAACCTCGCCTCTGCCACTCCCTCGGCCGCTTCTCCTCATCTGAAGGCCCCGTGGCAGGGCCCATGAGCTCTTGCAGTGCAAACAATCGGGCTGGCTGCCACAGTCAGACAGGACGGGTTTCCGGCGGGCTTCTCTTCTCCGAACTGACTTCCTGAAGCGACCCTTGCTCTGGCAGCCGGTGCCCCCCACCGCTGCCTGTCCCCTGCCACTGTGGCCGCCCGGAGAACAGGACCCCAGAGGTGGTTCTGCCAAAGCCGTCAGTGCCAGCAAGCTTCCTCCTTCCTGCCAGAGGCTGGTAAGACACGAGGCCGAGGGAACAAGCCCGTCTGGGCTGAACACAGCGGGTGCTGTCCTTGCCCCCAAGGACAAAGCCTTCCCTCCCTTCCCACCAGAAGAGCCGGTCAGTCCGGCGTAGGAAGCTAAGCGCGGTCAGAGCTCCCGCGGCGCTCGGGAGGCCGACAATCACGCCACCCGGAGCCCGTAGTTCTAACACCCTCCTGCCGACCGCAGACGCCTCACCTGTACCTTTAGAAAGTTACGGTTTTTTGTTAAGGAATTGTAGTTTCTACAAATCCCAGTCCTAAATGGACTAAACATCCATTGGACTAAACATCCAAATGGACTAAACATTGTCACCTCCAACAAGTCTGAGCTCCTGACCGCTCCACGCTAGCTCGCGCTAGCTTCCGCCGCAGGCTGGTAAGTATCGTGTCACACACACACACACACACACACACACACACACACACAGGTTCCGCCGCAGGCTGGTAAGTATCGTGTCACACACACACACACACGATATACATAGTCTTCCAGTAACTGGTGACTCTACGAACCACAGGAGCCAGTCAGGCGATCACGTCTCTCCGCTGGCTGTGCTGTCTTTGAAGCTAGGAGATTTCTGTAACTCTGGTTAAACATTAGCCCCATCTGTTTCAAATGGGCAAACCCATAAAATGCACAGTAGAGGATGGGAAAAGGCACCTTGGACTTGGAACAACAGTATCTGAATTTGAGTTTTTCTAGTGGTGTGACCTTCAGTCCTCTCTGCTTCTCTGGATTTACTGGAATTCCAAACTGTGCTTCATTAGACTCTCCCACAGAAAAATCCCCAAATTCTCTTTTGTTATCAGGCCTGGGCAGAGTTAGTTCACTCCTCCTTCGGTGGTCTTCCTGGGTTTTGTACGGATTTGTATCGAAGACATGTCAAGATATCCTTTTTATCTCCCTTAATCATCTATGTCTCCTCCAGGGCCGGTGGCTTTGCCTCGCCCTGCTCTGCCCGGCACTGGCTCACGCGCACCCTCTGGAAACGATCAGAGCCTCGCCGCTCTGACCCACAGCACATGCGCCGAGAAGCTCTTCTCAAGGGCTCTCAGAAGGCTCGAAGGAGACAATATTCAAGCAAGTGTTTCAGAAACCGTAGAGCCCTGTGTGATGCTAAGGCGTGGCCATCCTTTATCGAGTGGTATCATTTCTCAGGGTAGCACAAGCCATGAAAATCAAGGAACCAAAGGGAAGGGAATGAGACACAGTCGACAGTGATGAACTCTGAGGGCCAGGGGGAAGGTGGGGTGCAGGGGGGCCCAGGAGACCTCAAAGCCTTCCTCTAGATCAATTTTCAATATTAGAAATATGGATGATTTTTATATTGATATGTCAGTAGTGCTTTTCAAACTAAGAAAATAAGTGTATGTAAGACCTGTCAGCTGCTTCAGCGTTTCCCTGGGAAGCCGGGAACGTGTGTCAAAGGTGAGCTGTGTATAACGTTATTTGCCAAGGATAATACTTTTCTCATTTGTACATTGCACTTTAAGGTCTCTTAGATGTTGTTCATTACTTACCTTATTATCATAATAATCGTGATGTTATTAGGGTGATTGTTACTAACGCATTTCATAAACAGAGACGCTAAGGCCAGAGAGATTTAATATATTGCCCAAGATTTCAAACACAGTGGACTAGTCAAGATTAAAATTCAAGGGACCCAGCTCGAGACCTCTGCAGAGGATGGAGCCCATGGAAAGGTCCCCAGGGACCGTCTTCTGTCCCTCTGTCCTTGCAGAGATCTGGGCTCCCGGGAAAGCTATTACCTTGAACCTACGGCTCCTGATGCCTTGTTTCCTGCTACTGGTCGCATTATTCCCTGAGTTCCAGTGCACAGCCGAGAACACTAAATTTGGAACCAGACAGCCTACTGGCTCGCGAGCTGTACGACTTTGAGGATAATCACTTAACCGTCCTGCGGGCCAGGCCAGCACCCTCCCCGCACAGGAGCGACACCTGCTCTAGCGAGATAATGTCCGTGAAATCGCTTCATAAACTCTGAGACATTTTGCAAACGTCTGGTACTTACTTGCTGCCTTCATAGAGAAGCACACACACTCTGCAGAAGCACACATTCCCGAGGCCGCGGGAAAGCAAGAAAGTCTAGGAGAAAGGGACAAACTAACTCTCAAGAGGAGGAAAATGTATTCCCGCTCTCTGAGCTACCTCAGTCTTTGGTGACTGGATCTAACGTTACTGAGTATCTATTTACTTTCCCCCCAGGGACAGGGATGTCTTTCAGCCCTGGGGGCCTGTGTCTGCAGTCTCACAGCAGGGTAAGATGTGTTGGCAGCGTCTCTGTCGTTAGTCCCTGAAAGGGAATCATAAAAATATTGAGCCTTCTATGAAATTCGGGAGCGTTTTTTCACTGGAGAATACGGGGCTTCAATCCTCCCGTGTGCTGACGGGAAGGAGGGATTAGCTGGACCATGAGGTTCTGCCCTCTGTTTGGTGGTGGCCCCAAATTTTCTGATGGTCCTGCCACAATGACACTACCCATTTGTAAGTAAAAGAACAGGGAGAAAACATGCAGTTCCGTGGTCAGTGCAGGCAACAGCACTCGAGAGAGAATCTGTCATAGACGATGACAGGCTGCTTAGAATACACGAACGATGTCCTCTGCCCATTTCTTGATTGGATTATTGGTTCTTTGGGTGTCGAATTTGCTAAATTCTTTATAGATTTTGGACACTAGTCCTTTATCTGATATGTCGTTTGCAAATATCTTCTCCCATTCTGTCAGTTGTCTTTTGATTTTGTTAACTGTTTCCTTTGCTGTGCAAAAGCTTTTGATCTTGATGAAGTCCCAATAGTTCATTTTTGCCCTTGCTTCCCTTGCCTTTGGTGATGTTTCCAGGAAGATGCTGCTGCGGCTGAGGTCAAAGAGGCCTGTGTTCTCCTCAAGGATTTTGATGGATTCCTTTCGCACATTGAGGTCCTTCATCCATTTTGAGTCTATTTTTGTGTGTGGTGTAAGGAAATGGTCCAATTTCATTTTTCTGAAATAAGTCAAGCGGAGAAAGACAAATATCATATGATCTCCCTGATATGAGGAAGTGGTGATGCAACATGGGGGCTTAAGTGGGTAGGAGAAGAATCAATGAAACAAGATGGGATTGGGAGGGTGACAAACCATAAGTGACTCTTGATCTCACAAAACAAACTGAGGGTTGCTGGGGGGAGGGGGGTTGGGAGAAGGGGGGTGGGATTATGGACATTGGGGAGGGTATGTGCTTTGGTGAGTGCTGTGAAGTGTGTATACCTGGCGATTCACAGACCTGTACCCCTGGGGATAAAAATATATGTTTATAAAAAATAATAAAAAATAATTTTTAAAAAATACCCGAACCAAACGCAGGTCTGGAGCAGGGACGTTGGGAACTGGGGTATGTTCAGACCACCATGCCCGCGCACGGAGACCCACATCTTGAAAATTACTCTTTTCTCCCCACCTTCGAGTGTATTTCTGGATGTTGCTCTTAAAACTTACAAAGTTACATGATAGTTACAGAGTATCTCAGATAATTGTTCTAACAGCTTATCCACACGTAGAAAATTTGTTTCTCCCAAACTGACCCTTCTTCCCCGTCTCACTTTCCTTCCTCTCCGTATGGGCCCAGACTGCGAGGACGATCGCGGAGAGAGACAGCATTAGCTCGCGGCCGTGCTGCCTCCACATCGTCAAAGGAAAAGCTGCGAAGATGCAAGTGTGATGTCCACTGTGTGCATTTTTCAGAGTCTCTTAAGTTAAGGAACTTCTATTTCTTTCACAGTTTGCTAAGTGGTTGCATTAACCACGGAGAAGTTGGATTTTTATCAAACGTCTTCTTTGTCTCTATTGAGTTACTTGTCTCCTTGAATCTGTTAATATGACAAATTACAGTAGCATATAGATTTCTTTATGTTTATATATCCCTGAATTTCTGGAATAAACCCTCCTTGATCATGACGGACTTAAAAAAATAATAAATGGCTACATACAGTTTCCTTATATTTTATGAAATTTGTATTTATGTCACTAAATGTGAGTTTGCCCCCAGGCATCCTTTCTGAAACTGCTCTTGTCTTGTTTTGCCATCAAAGTGAGGACAGTTTCATGAATTGGCTTGGGAAGTTTTCCTTTTCTTCCTTTTCCCTGGAAAAGTTCTTATAAGATGAAGAGTATGTCAAATTCTCTATTTGATGGGTCAACTGTTAATACTAATATGAAAATATTTTTATTTTCACCAATTACTTGCCTGATATTTTGTCAGTTTCTCTTGATGATATGTAATGATTATTATATTTTCCTGATGAATCACTTTCAATCATTAAGAAATAACCCCATTTATAAACTGCTATAATGAACTCCTCAAACTCAACACACATGAAACAGGCAAACATATCAAAAAATGGGCAGAAGATATGGACAGACACTTCTCCAATGAAGACATACAAATGACTATCAGACACATGGAAAAATGTTCATCATCACTAGCCATCAGGGAGATTCAAATTAAAACTACATTGAGATATCGCCTTACACCAGTTAGAATGGCCAAAATTAGCATGTCAGGAAACAACATGTGTTGGAGAGGATGCAGAGAAAGGGGAACCCTCTTCCACTGTTGGTGGGAATGCAAGTTGGTGTAGCCTCTTTGGAGAACAGTGTGGAGATTCCTCAAGAAATTAAAAATAGAGCTCCCCTATGACCCTGCAATTGCACTGCTGGGTATTTACCCCAAAGATACAGATGGAGTGAAAAGAAGGGCCATCTGTACCCCAATGTTTATAGCAGCAATGGCCACGGTCGCCAAACTGTGGAAAGAACCAAGGTGCCCTTCAATGGACGAATGGATAAGGAAGATGTGGTCCATATACACTATGGAGTATTATGCCTCCATCAGAAAGGACGAATATCCAGCTTTTGTAGCAACATGGACGGGACTGGAAGAGATTATGCTGAGTGAAATAAGTCAAGTAGAGAGAGTCAGTTATCATATGGTTTCACTTATTTGTTTTCTTGACTGGCTGTGCAGAGCTTTTGGCTGTGCAGAAGCTTTTGATTTTGATGAAGCCCCAAAAGTTCATCTTCACTTTTGTTTCCTTTGCCTTTGGAGACATATCTTGAAAGAAGTTGCTGTGGCCGATATCGAAGAGATTACTGCCTATGTTCTCCTCTAGGATTCTGATGGATTCCTGTCTCACATTGAGGTCTTTTATCCATTTTGAGTTTATCTTTGTGTATGGTGTAAGAGAATGGTCGAGTTTCATTCTTCTACATATAGCTGCCCAGTTTTCCCAGCACCATTTATTGAAGAGAATGTCTTTTTTCCACTGTATTTTCTTTCCTGTTTTGTCGAAGATTATTTGACCACAGAGTTGAGGGTCCATATCTGGGCTCTCTACTCTGTTCCACTGGTCTATGTGTCTGTTTTTATGCCAGTACCATGCTGTCTTGGTGATCACAGCTTTGTAGTAAAGCTTGAAATCAGGTAATGTGATGCCCCCTGTTTTATTTTTGTTTTTCAACATTTCCTTAGCAATTCGGGGTCTCTTCTGATTCCATACAAATTTTAGGATTATTTGCTCCAGCTCTTTGAAGAATACCGGTGGAATTTTGATTGGAATGGCATTAAAAGTATAGATTGCTCTAGGCAGTATAGACATTTTAACAATGTTTATTCTTCCGATCCAAGAGCATGGAATGGTCTTCCATCTTTTTGTGTCTTCTTCAATTTCTTTCATGAGTGTTCTGTAGTTCCTCAAGTACAGATCCTTTACCTCTTTGGTTAGGTTTATTCCCAGGTATCTTATGGTTCTTGGTGCTGTAGTAAATGGAATCGATTCTCTAATTTCCCTTTCTGTATTTTCATTGTTAGTGTATAAGAAAGCCACTGATTTCTGTACATTGATTTTGTATCCTACCACATTGCTGAATTGATGTATGAGTTCTAGTAGTTTGGGGGTGGAGTCTTTTGGGTTTTCCATATAAAGTACCATGTCATCTGCAAAGAGAGAGAGTTTGACTTCTTCATTTCCAATTTGGATACCTTTTATTTCCCTTTGTTGTCTGATTGCTGTTGCTTCTAATACTATGTTGAACAAGAGTGGTGAGAGTGGGCATCCTTGTCGTGTTCCTGATCAACGGGAAGGATGCAAGCTTTTCCCATTGAGGATGATATTTGCTGTGGGTCTTTCATAGATAGATTTTATGAAGTTCAGGAATGTTCCCTCTATCCCTATACTTTGAAGCGTTTTAATCAGGAACGGATTCATCCCTGGGCTACAAGGATGGTTCAACATTCGCAAATCAATTAATGTGATAGAACAAATTAATAAGAGAAGAGAGAAGAACCACATGGTCCTCTCAATTGATGCAGAAAAAGCTTTTGATCCATCTTGTTTTTAAACTTCCCCAAATAATCTTGTTGTTGCTGTTTATACCATCAACAATTTTTTTTTAAAGATTTTATTTATTTGACAGAGAGAGGTCACAGTGGGGAGACAGAGACAGAGAGGGGAAGCACACTCCCTGCTGAGCAGAGATCCTGACGCGGGCGTCGATCCCAGGACCCTGAGATCATGACCTGAGCTGAAGGCAGAGGCTTAACCCACTGAGCCACGCAGGCGCCCCCATCAACAATTAATTTTATTTACTACCCTGCTTATCAATTTCTTTACTTTCTCCTTCTTTTTGTATCTCTCCCCTTCCTTCTGGAATAATTTACCTTTTCCTGAAGTTCCCCTTTGTAGTTTTTCAGTGAATGTGATTAGTAAACTCAGCCTCTTCTGCGTGCAGAGATTTTGCTCTGGCCTATCGTTCGATGGTGACTTAGTTTAACACCTTGAAGCTGTTACTCCGTTTTACTCTGGCTTCCGCTGTTACTGCAGGAGACGCTGAGCCATTCATCTTCCTTGCGGGTCATCTGCCTTTCTTTCAATGTCTTAAAAAATTTACTTTTCCTTGTCTTTGTTATTCCGCAGTTTCTCTAGGAAACTCATCCTCCTCTCCGAGAAACGAGCTGAGGGTTTTTGGGCGGGGGGTGGGGGGGGTGGGGGCTGGAAGGGCCTGGTGGTGGGTATTGAGGAGGACATGGAGCACTGGGTGTGGTGCATAAACAATGAATCTGAACATTGAAAAAATAAAATTTAAACAAACAAACAAACAAACAAACAAACAAAGTCGTCCTCCTTGCGTTTACCTGGGCAATTCTAATACGAGGACTCAAATCTTTCTTCGGCTCAGAAGAATTCCAAGCCAGCCTCTTTGTGAATATTATCTCACCTCCATTACTCTCTAGCTGATATCTTATTGCAGCGTCCCTCGCTTGAATCTCTTTATCCTAGACCCTGTCTCCGTCGCTCTCCCGCACTCTGGGAGACTCCTCCATGTCCAACCTCCATTCGTTAATTCTGTCTTCAGCTGCATGTTCATCACCGGTCAACCCCTCTGGGTATTTTACTTTAATGACTACAATTCTTAACTTTAAAGATTGTATTTGTTTTGGCTTTTTTTTTCTTCTACTATTTTTCTGTCTTCTGACTTCTACTCCTTGTTTGATTGTCTAAAATGAACATCCTAGATGCGTTTGTGTTCTCGCTCTCATTTTCCTGACTGTTTTCAGTGCATGTTGTTGCTGAGTCTTACTTGTGCTCCTGATAACTTTATCCCTGGATTCCTTGCGCCTGGAGACGGTTTCAGGGGGAGTCTGTTGCACTCTCCCATTCACTTCTGCCAGGACCTCAGGGCTCTCGCCGGAGCTGGATGAGTTTTGTGCTAATTTCTAAATTCGGGGTTTCTGTACCACATGGGTAGGGTAAATTTAGACCCGGCACCCATTCCTTTTGTAAGGCTGAGATGCTGAATCCTTATGGTGGACATTTTCTCCATCCAGGGCCCAGCGGGGAGCCACTTCCTTGTCAGTGCCTTGGGTTAGTGTCGTTTTCCTGATCAATCCCCTTTCCGCAGACACACATGCGTTCGAAATCCTCAGCAATTAGTAGGAGAGACTGCGTGACAGCTGCTCCTCTCAGGCGGCTTCCGGTCTGACAGCCCATCCTCTGCCAACATAGAGCCCACTCTACGTGGGAGACTAAAACTCATCTCCAAAACCAGCTGCAGCTTCAGGCGACCACTCCCTCCCTGACTTCGAGTTTCTCTCTCCTTCTGCTACCTGTGGCTTTTCCCTCCTTCCGAGCTTAGCAGTACAACTTTCATGAGCATATTTTGTCCAGATTTTTCACGTGGAGAGAATGAAGACATTCGCTCAGTTAAATTTCCGTTGTCTTCCAACTAGAGTTTGGGCGGCCCCTTACCTGGGTGGGCTGCCTCGCGGTTTTCGGTACAGCCAGAGAAACCCCTGCAGCCCCTTGAAGCTCGGCCCCAGCTCCTCTTGCTGATGGCTTAGCCCGAGCTTCTGGTGTGAACTTCCAGTTGGTCTAATGAGCTCCGTTTCTGATATTGCAAAATTGATTCTATCATCTTAAAACCTTTTTCCTTTAAAATTAGGAGATATCTCAAAATTTCTGGATTTTTGCATTGAAACTCATGGGTTTTATGACAGAAAGATGTTTGGTAGCTATGTCATCAGGGCCTCCTAGGAACTGTGTGACCCTGAAAAACTCAGTAAGTCCTCCGAGCCTTAGTTTCCTCATATGGTACATAAGGATAAAAAAAATAGCTGCTTTGTAGAAGTATTGTGAAACAGATACATTTACTGTATCGGTAGATGTTCTACTTGATTCAAATTGTGTAATTATTTATTGAGCAAATGCTTTTGGAAGGCTTCCTATCTGTGATACTATTTCAACTTCTGAGATCTAGACCAACTGTTGGTGTTAAGTCACTGGATTAGCGTCGTCAGATTTAGCAAATAAAAATACAGGACACTACATTAAAGTTCAATTAAATTTGAATCTCAGATAAACAACAAATAATTTTGTATCATGAGCGTGTGCCACGAAGTCTTTAGTGCATGTAATATTTGGCACATTCTTATACCAAAAAAAAAATGACTTGTTGTTAATCTGAAATTCAAATTTAACTGGGCATTCTGCATTTTATCCGACAACCAACCCTACACTGGGTCCACCTCTTCTAATCTGAACAGTAACAGGCATTTGTGAAAAATCCCCCACATATGAGGAGGTCTGACTCTGCCAGTGTTCTATTTTAAGCCAGAAAGCTAAGCTTAGCAATATTTTCATATAAAATCTCTGCTCAAGGCATAGGAATCTTTCAGTCGAATGGCTCAGTCCTGCAGTTGACGTCCAGGCATCACTTTTGTTTCGTGTATCGTTCCTGTAGACTGAGCTACCCACGTCCGCACAGACAGCAGTAGAGTGTAAGACTTTCAGACATCCTCCGCGGCACCTGATTTTGAGAGAAAGCTGACGGAGCCTTAGGCACATAGTAAGTCAGGAAGTCCATGTTCAGAGAGGGATCTTTCCTTACCTGTTTCCCAACTCCTCTGTGGCCTCTGATGGTCACAGGCTTTTGGTCACTGCTGTGTCACTAAATGGCTAGAGAACCCTGGAAAAATAACTTTCTCTTCCAAGAGTCTGTTTTGCATCAGAACGTCTATAAGTAATCGTTCCCACCCACGCCAGGGACTGCTGTGCTGTGAAGGGGAAGGGCATGGTACCAACAAATGGATAGGTCTCCAGGACCCCAACTGAAACACCAAAGGTTCCCAATACACAAAAAAGCAGAACAGGGACCTACGCCACTAGAAGAGGCAAATTGATTCTGTGCCCTTTTGAAGGACCCAGACGTGGTCCTTCTTGGTCTGGAAATAGTATTACTTTATCAGGCTGTTCATTCAGGTCCCTGCCAATAGGTGTCCCCTCCCTATGCCCCAGGGAAGGCTCTCTCTCTGCAGAACTTTTCATTTCTTCCCCCTCTAGCTTCTTCTGTACCTTGTCACTGGGAAGTGCCACTGCCTTTAAGCCCAAGGCCAGAGAGGTGCTGCTGTGTTCACATAAGCAAGGAAGACAAGAGTTTCCCTACAGATCTTTCCACTTCCAATGCCTGCCTCACCAAGACCCCTGCAGAGCTGCCGCTCGTGACCAGAAACAAATTTAATCTCTCGCTCTCCTTTCCTCTACCCTCCTCTCCTCAGTAACTAGGAATATCAATACTGAACGTATTCACAAAATTGAATACAGCTCAGTTGAGAAACCAGGATCCCCAGAGAAAAGCAATAGAGCTGGATAAAGCAGGGAAAAAGAAAGAAGGGAGAATGCTTTTCTACGACAAATTTCCTATTTTAGAGATGGGAATGGACTCGCCCAGAATACCCTGCTCTGTGCGGCAGATTGATACAGAACCTTGTGAATACTGAAATGCTTAGAAAACTGACTTGCATCTCACGGGCAGCTCTTAAAACCGAACCACTGCGGTTCTGTGTCTCTCTCTTCCTCTGCAATGCCTTCTGACGCTCTGCATTTCTCTGCCATGTACTTAAAGTGAACCTCAATAAAATCAAGATTCCGTTAACAGTAAGACTCATCATTTCTGTCTTCCAATCCCCCAACATCTCCCACCCCTCGAGGCAGTTTGCAAAGTGGGCAGGAGCGAGCCTGGGACAGGTCATCCAGCCGTTCTGCACCTCCCAGTCCTCCGTGCATGGGGAGTACAGTACTTCTCTGGAGATCAGCTCTTCTCGGTTTTGGGCTCCCACGCATGCTGTATTTCCCTTTTCCTCATACCCACTGCCTTGGTAATGGGTAGATCAGCATCCATATTCCCCTGGAGCTATAAAGTCCTTGAGAGAAGGGACTGTGTCCATGTCTCTTTTTCCTGTGTCCCTGACACCTACCAAAATCCCAACACACACAGTACATAGTCATTAAATGTAGCAATTATTGTTGTTATTGTCTAGTGCAGGGATGACCCACACAGTTGATTCTTGTTATTCACCAAAGCTGTGTTCTATAACGTCTCTGCAGACAATGAGTTATGGAATATTAACCCATTTCTTGATAGAGGGCACATTCCTCAACTTCATAAAATCTATCTATGAAAAACCCACAGCGAATATCATCCTCAATGAGGAAAAGCTTGCAGCCTTCCCACTGAGATCAGGAACACGACAAGGATGCTCACTCTCACCACTCTTGTTCAACATAGTATTAGAAGTCCTAGTAACAGCAGTCAGACAACAAAGAGAAATAAAAGGTATTCAAATTGGCAATGAAGAATTCAAACTCTCTCTCTTTGCAGATGACATGATACTTTATATGGAAAACCCAAAAGACTCCACCCCAAACGACTAGAACTCATACAGCAATTCAGCAACGTGGCAGGATACAAAGTCAATGTACAGAAATCAGTGGCTTTCTTATACACTAACAATGAAAATACAGAAAGGGAAATTAGAGAATCAATTCCATTTACTACAGCACCAAGAACCATAAGATACCTGGGAATAAACCTAACCAAAGAGGTAACGGATCTGTACCTGACGAACTACAGAACACTCATGAAAGAAATTGAAGAAGACACAGAAAGATGGAAGACCATTCCATGCTCATGAATCGGAAGAATAAACATTGTTAAAATGTCTATGCTGCCCACAGCAATCTGTACTTTTGGTGATATCCTGATCAAAATTCCACCGGCATTTATCAAAGAGCTGGAACAAACAATCCTAAAATTTGTATGGAGCCAGAAGAGACACCAAATTGTTAGGGAAACATTGAAAAAGAAAAACAAAACTGGAGGCATCACATTGCCTGATTTTGAGCTCTTAGGGAAAATATAGGGTTAGGTTCCTATGAGCCTCTGGCCACAGTGCTTTTGTCAACCAATCAGTACACAGTTTTGTTTTATGTGTGTTTCTGTTAAAGATGCCTTACCTTGTTGATTCATTAACATTAACCTCACAGCACTATAACTCGACCGTATGAACCCATCATACCCACACGTATGTTCTCTGGAGCCCGCGTCACGGTCTTGTTCTCAGGAACACGAGTCGGTACTACAGCACCAGGCTTGGCAGCCCTTTTAAACAGTAAAATTGCCAGCAGGAAGCACAAAAGACAGAAACACAGCACTGACTATGCAGCACAAAGGACATATTACGTGCAGAAAGAGAGCTAAGACAAAGAGGCGGAACATCGTTTGGTTGGCTCTCAAGGAATGTATGATCTTGGGGAATGTGTGTGTTGAATGCCTCAAAGGTTGATCAGCTTTGAACAGGTCCATGAATGACTGTGAAACCACCATGAGTGTTGATTCTGGGGTTACGAATAAATTGTAGCAAGTAAGTGAATTTCCAAATATAGAACCATCAATAATAAAGATCGACTATTCTTGGCAAACCTCAAATCCATGCCTTGTTGTCATGCTATGCCTAAGGCAGACTTTGGGAAATGACCAAAATATTTCAGCACTTGTTAATTCATTTGTTTTCTGATGGATGACGTGGTCCATTGGGATGGTGTGACGCGGTGCCACGCCCGCCTGAAGCCTGCCCGCTCTCGAAGCCCGTCTCTGCCATTGACAACTTCGGCCACTTCCCTGACATCTCTGATCCTCCATCTTCTCATCAGATAATAAAGGCATTAACAGCACCTCCCTGAAAGAGCTGCTGTGAGGATTAAGAAACGTGTAGAGGATCTAACAGAGAACATGGCGACTATACCTGATGATTCATTGTACGAGGGAAGTTGACTAATAGAGCACAACTTAATGTTCTCACCAATAAATAAATAAATAAATAAAAAGGTGAAAGTGTAAGGTGGTGGATACAGGGAATCCCCCCACAATGCTAATTACACCTCAATGAAACAAATGTTAAAGCTAAAACATGCAAAAAGAAAAAAAGAAAACAACTTGTCCTAGGGGCAGGTACATAATGATCGTCCAACAAATATAAACTAGAACAATTTTTGCTCGTATCTTAGGAGTTTAAAGGGTGTCTCTGGGCTACTTAAGCTCTCGCAGGTTCTTGAGGCCACAATGCTTGAAGTCTCGTGAATTTCTAGTCTTACCAGTTCTCTTTGCCTCTAAATTGTGGGTTTCTCTCAGGCTGAAAACACAGGTAAGAGCCGTTTTGTTTTTTCAAGATGTCCTTCTTTGTGCTTTTGCCCAGAGTTGAAATGTGCCCGTGTCCATTGCCCACTGTGAACAGAAGCGGCTAAAGTTGCCGCTAAAGAACAGCGGCTAAAGTTGTCTGCCTGAGCTGGGCTGAGGAGCAGAGGTTGCAAAACTGGAACTACACAGCAACGTCCTCCTCCTAGGACAGCTCAGAACTGAGACACCCAGCAAGCTCCCACAAGCCAGTCACTGCCTTCCTTAACAGGCTGAGGGCATGAAAGCTGGGCCATGGTTAAGACGATGGAAGGAAATAAAGTGATGGTTTAACCAGGGATCACGGCAGGAATGGAACAGAGCCCTTAATCACAGTCTAGCCCAATTGCCTCAGGATGCTGGAAACACCCTCTCCAAGGCCGGTCTCTGGTTTTCAACCAAAAATTCTCTACTGGATTCCACGGGAGTTGAATGGGCCACAACTACAGGCTGCCCCAGTTTTTCAACCATAGTATTTTCTAGGATAAAAAAGAACACAAACACCGAACAGTAGATCCCAAGGTGGGAAAGGAAAATGAATAAGGAAGACAGGTGGTGTTAATGACTAAATGTCAAACCGATCTTCCTCTGCATGGAGAGATGATATGGTAGAAGGAACCCATTTGGATATCCTGGACCTGTTTAGAAGCCGCTTTTTCAACTGTTCATGCTTCAGTTGGCCTTTTTACAAAACAAGAACATATTCTGAATTAGAAATTACCTTTCCAGGTTATTTGAAGAACTAACATGAAGAATTAAACAGTTTTGCTAAAATACATTGTCAATTGGGACTTGACTTGAGTCTTAGTTCCCTGTCAAATAAAGCAAAGACTAGATTATCCCTAAGACTGTGTAGCCCTCAGAGTTCACAAGACAGGTGTATGTCTCTGGTTTGCTGGATTAGACAGGCTAACGGCAGGCAGCCAATCCTTCTGCCCTAGCAGCTCTACTGTCTATGACACTTTTCAGACCTATCTCCCTCTGTCCGTTTATGACACGCACCTCCGGTTGACACTTGTCTCTTCCTTTTTCCTTTTTCCAATGTCAATCTATACATTTCTACCACTAACAGCTTTGACTATGTCACTGCCTGATCAAAAACCTCAGTGACTCCATACCATCTACAGGATAAATCCCAAACCATTCAGCCCAGCCTTTGACAGGCCAGTTTTCAACTATGTGATTTCATCTCCTCCGCCTAGACGGCGAAGCTATCAGAAATGTCTCCACCTTATTTCTAAAATAAGGTCCTTCACATGTCTGTTCCCAGCCTCGGTTTAAGTTTTGGCTTCTATGTGGAATGTTTTCTGTTCCTTTGTCAGTCTTCTCCATTACCTACTTGTTTGCTGAGTTTTCTTCAGGGTCCACTCAAATCTTCCATCTTCTAAGAGGTCTCTTCAGATTCGAAGAGGAAGAAAAACTTCTCTCTCGCATAAAGGATATCCGTAACCAGCCTTACCAGTCATCCCAGAGTTATAGCAAAGTGATCTAGACATTAGTTAGTCATTTTAAACAGCTTATGAAATCCTGAAGTCAGAAACAATGTACTTTTCACCCCTGAATCTGCAGTAGCTCCAGCACTGATCCTTACACATCCGCATCAATAGATGCTTTTAGAAAGTGAATTCGATTGATTTCCTCGTCACTCTAGGGCTGGAAACAGGTGGTGTAAAGGATGCCGGGGATCCTGCTGGGTCTCTGGCTCTGCCCCCACCTTCCCAGAGCCGCCGCCTCCCCATCAGGACATGGGCAGAACGGCTGACATGCTGTGGAAACCAGGCCTGCCCTCTGTAAAGAGTACAGGTCAAATATTAAGTCCCTTCATATTGAAAATTCCTGCTAAACCAGTTTTCTCCACTGCACATAATCCTTTCACTTTGGGAAGAAAAAGCTCAGAGAATTCATGTTGGCCATTCAAAACCTCCTCCTTCTGACCTTGACCTGATTGGTCACAGCATGGCACCTGGGTAATAAGCTCGTTCTTCTGATTATAGAGGCTCTGGTCTCCAGAACACCCCCACCTGTGGGAGGGAAGGGGACGTCCCTCGAACATCTGAGCGAGAGCCTCTGGGAAGTAGCAACAAAATGTCTCTTGTCCAACCCATCCTGCTTTGATCTGCTTGGGGTGTTTGAGACATTTGTACCCTTGATCTGTTTTTCATCTTATTTTGTTTTTTTCCTCATTGGACAAGACTCTGAGGACGCGGAGTGGGGCTAAGTGGCAAAGGTGAAGATGAACAAGATTCGCAGGAGACTCTTTGAGATGAGGATTGTATCACACAGAGATGCCTGTGGGTCAATAAGAAATTACTTCTAGAACACTCTCATAGGAATGCTCCAGAGTGAGGAGACTCAGATAAAGCAGTCAAACCCTCAGGTAAGGTTGTGGAATTAGTTTCACTGTTTCCCAGCTCGTACGTTATACGAGCTGTAGAGGAAGATGTCAGCAGGTGGGGTGTTCAGAGGTACAAGGTGGCATTGAACAGGACAGGAATCCTCTTTCTACAAAACAGACAAATCTTAAGAATCCTTCTAGAATTCCTTAGCCCGCTGCCTGAAAGTTTCTCCTCACAGGCCCACGCACTCATCAGCGTCCATGAACAGAGAAGTCAATCTTCGTATCAAGGGATTGGACTCCACACAGCTACATTTCCAGAACCAGTGGGATGGAGGCCTGAAATAGTGAATAATGTGATCCATAATCCACAGTCATAATGCAGTCTAGTTTAAAAATCAAACCTTTGAAAACGTATAAGCTGAGTCATAGAACCGACAAGTGTGAGTTACCCAAAGTCACACAGTCAGGGTTAGATCTCAGATATCACAACATCCACAGCATTCAAGAAGCTGAAGGGAAAAAATCTGCAGCCAAAAATACTCTATCCAGCAAAGCTATCATTCAGAATAGAAGGGAAGTTAAAGAGTTCCCCAGAAAGACAAAAACTAAAGGAGTTCATGACCACTAAACCAGCCTTGCAAGAAATAAAAAAGGGAAAATTTTCAGTGGAAAGAAGAGAGCAAAATTGACATTTTAGAAACACAAAAACAGTGGCAATGAGTATTTCTGTAAAAAAATAAGTCACGGAACTAAAAAAAGATACAAAATATAGTGACATATCCCTAAAATGTGGTGAGAGAGGAGGAAAGAATGGATTCAAAATTCAATGACCATCAACTTAATATGGACCACTAAATGCAGAAGATATTATATAGATCTTACATACAAGCCTAATGATAACTATATGTCACAACATGCAAAGAATAAAGAGAAATATATCTAAATATATCACTAAAGAAAACAAGCAAACAATCAAAGAAAAAGACAAGAAAAAATCAGAGAAAATCTTCAAAAAAACCACCACAAAACAAGTAATAAAATGACATTGAATGTAAAATAGACTAGATGCCCCAATCAAAAGAATAAGGTGACAGAGTGAATTAAAAAACGAGACTCATCTCTACCCTGCCTGCAAGAAATTCATTTTATACCTAAAGACGCCTGCAGACCTAAAGTAAGGGGCTGGAGGAACATCTGTCATGCAAGTGGATGTCAAAAGAAAACTCGAGTAGTAATACTTATTTCAGACAAAATAGACTTTAAAACAAAAACTGCAACAGGAGACAAAGGAAACTGTATAATAATTAAGGGGACAATTCAACAAGAAGATAAAACAATTATAGATATTTATGCAGCTGTTCAGTGGTGGAGACAAACCACGAGAGATTCTGGACTCCAGGAAACAAACTGAGGGTTACAGAAGGGAGGGGCGAGGGGACGGGCTAACGGGGCGGTGGGCATTAAGGAGGGCTCGTGTTGTGATGAGCACTGGGTGTCGCACACAACTAATGAGTCATGGAACACCGCATCAAAGACTAATGACTTGGCTAACTGAACATAATTTAAAAAAAATAATGAGTTACTCAAAACAACAATAACAACAAAAAGAAAAAAACAATAGGACAGATCAATGACAACAAGAACCAGTTCTTTGAAAAGATCAACAAAATTAATAAACCTCTAGTCAGACTTATCAAGAAAGAAAGAGAGAGAACTCAAATAAATAAGATCACAAATGAGAGGGAAGAAATACCAACACCACAGAAATACAACAATCATAAAAGAATATCAAGGAAAACTATATGTCAACAAGTTGGAGAACCTGGAAGAAATGAATGTATTCCTAGAAATATATAAATATATTCTCACAAACACTCAAAGAAGAATTAAAAACTATGACCCTGCTTCTTAAACTCTTCTAAAAAACAGAAAAGGAAAGAAAACGTCCAAATTCATGTATGAGGTCAGCATTACCCTGATGCCAAAACCAGATAAAGACACCACTAAAAAAGAGAGTTACAGGCCAATATCCCTGATGAACATAGAAGTAAAAATCCTCAATGAAATACCAGCAAACCGAACCCAAAAATACATCAAAAAATAATTTAATATGATCAAGTGTCATTTATTCCTGGATTGCAAGGGTGGTTTGATATTCACAAATCAATCAGTATGATAAGAAAAGTGATAAGAACCATATGATCACTTCAATAGATGCAGAAAAAGCATTTGACAAAGTACAACATTAATTCATGATAAAAACCCTCAACAAAGTAGGCTTCAGGTGGGGGGGGGGACCTACCTCAAAATAATAAAGTCTTTATCTGAAAAGCACACATGGAACATCATCTTTAATGGGGAAAAATTGAGACCTTTTCCCCTAAGGTCAGGAACAAGATAGGGATGTCCACAATCACCGCTTTTATTCAACAAAGTGCTGGAAGTCCTGGCCAACCAATCAGAAAACAAAAAGAAATAAAAGGCATTCAAATAATTAAGGAAGAAATAAAACTTTCACTATTTGCAGATGACCTGATACTATACACAGAAAACCCAAAAGACTCTACCAAGAAACTGCTAGAACTGATAAACAAATTCAGTAAAGTTGCAGGATACAAAACCAATTTACAGAAATCTGTTGCATTTCTATACACCAATAATGAAGCAGCAGAAAGAGAAATTAAGAGAACAGTCCCATTTACAATTGCATCAAAAATGACAAGATACCTAGGAATAAATCTAACCAAAGAGATGGAAGTACTATACTCTAAATCCTATAAATCACTGATGAAAGAAACTGAAGACAAAAAGAACTGGAAAGGCATTCCATGTTCATGGACTGGAAGAAGAGATATCACTAAAATGTCTATGCTACCCAAAGCAAGGTACACATTTAATTCAATGCCTATCAAAATACCAGTAGCATTTTCCACAGAACTAGAACAGTCCTAAAATTTGTAAGGAACCACAGAAGACTTCCAATAGGCAAATCAATCTTGAAAAAGAAAAGTAAAGCTATAAGCATCATAGTTCTGGGCTTCAAGTTATATTACAAATCTGTAGTTATCAAAACAGTATGCCACTGGCTCAAAAATAGACACACGGATCAATGGACCAGAATAGAAACCCCAGAATAAATTCACAACTACATGGTCAATTAGTCTCCAACAAAGCAGGAAAGAATATGCAATGGGAAAAAGACAGCCTCTTCAAGACAGCTGGGACAGCTGAACAGCAGCCAAAGAATGGAACTGGAACAACCTTCTGACATCACACACAAAAATAAATTCAAAATGGATTAAAGATCTAAATGTGAGACAGAAAACCATCAAAATCCTAGAAGACAACATAGGCAGCAACTTCTCTGACATCAGCCATAGCAACTTCTTTCTAGATATGTCTCCTGAAGCATGGGAATTAAAAGCAAAAATAAACTTTTGGGACTTCATCAAAATAAAAAGCTTCTTCAGGCAAACAAAACTAAAAGGCAACATACTGAATGGGAGAAGAATTTGCAAATGACATATCTGATAGAGTATCCAAAGTATATAAAGAATTCATGAAACTTAACACACAAAACCTAAATAATCCAATTTAAAAATGGGCAGAAGACATGAACAGACATTTCTCCAGATGGCCAACAGACACATGAAAAGATGCTCATCACCTACTATCAGGGAAATGCAAATTAAAGCCAGAAGGAGATACCACCTCATACCTGTCAGTATGGCTAAAACCAACAACCTCAAGAAACAGGTACTAGAGAGGAATTGGAGAAAAAGGAACACTCTCGCCCATTGGTGGGAATGCAAGCTGATGCAGCCCTGTGAAAAACAGTATGGGGCTTCCTCAAAAAGTTAAAAAATTCACCCAAAGAATACAAAAACACCAATTCATAGGGGTACATGCACCACTTTGTTTACAGCAGCATTATTTACAATAGCCAAGAAATGGAAGCAGCTCAAGTGCCCGCTGATTGATGAACGGATAAAGAAGTGGCATGTATATATTATACACGTGTGTGAATACAGAATACACATGTATTACATGTATATATACACATACGTGAGTACATGTATGTATACACTGCATGTACATATGAATATTGCTCAGCCACAGGAAAGAAGGAAATCTTGCCGTTTGCAATGACATGGACGGAACTGGAGAGTGTCATGCTGAGCAAAGTCAGTCATAGAAAGACAACCCCATGGTTTCACTCAAATGTGGAATGTAAGAAACCAAACAAACAAGCAAAGGAAAAGAGAGAAAGAGAGAGAGAGAGATCACGAGACAGACTCCAGACGACAGAGAGCAAACCAACAGTTATCAGAAGGGACGTGGGTGGGGCATGGGTGGAACAGGGATGCGGACGCCCCTGTGAGGAGCACTGGCCGAGTGAGGAGCACTGGCGGCTTACGGAAGAGCCGAATCGCATTGTACACCGACCCTGACGTAACACTGCACGTTGACTAACTTGATTAAAATAAAATCTTAAAAAAAAACCCACAAAACCCAAAGACTTCACCTGCTCCCTAAAAGAGGTCTAAATCGTGCTACTGGGAAACATGGCTCAATATTTAAGGGGTTTTTAAAAATAAAGCAAAAAGGATCCATCAGATTGCTTCTGAAGACCGAGCTCGCCTGGACACAAAGATGGTAACACGAGAGCACATGCATATAGGTTAGAGGTTGGTTCGTTTCCGTGGGCCGTGCACCGCTTTGGCAGTCTGGAAAAACCTACTTATCCCCTTCTCAGGATGTTTGAAATGAAATATAATTTATTACAAAGAAAAGCAATTTAAATACAGCTCTCAATACTAAAAATCAAATTTGCGATGTGAATGAATACATGCATATATTCTTTATTAACTCAAGACACCAGACTGGGCTGCACCGTGCATCAAGCAACTCCCAGGTGGTGAAGGGTCCGCACAGAGCTGGGGTAGAGCTCAGCCGTTGCCACATAGAGGGGTTCTGGTGGTGACCTGTGGTTCGTTACCAAGAATCATAATGAAAGACAATGGTAAACCCCAGTAAGAAGACTGTGAAGACAATGGTATAATTTTTTCCACCAAAGTTCACGGACCCAAGGTTAAGAACCCCTTGTCTAGATGTGTGGGAGCTCCGTTTCCACACTCCAATGTACTTGGAAGGAATCTGGAGGAGCTTCAGAAGCTCCATTACTAGCACAGACGCATGTCTGCAATCCGCAATCTAGAGTATGCGTCTGAGGAAGACACGATTACTCAGACACAGGTAACGCAACTCCTACAATTTCTCTAATGTAGGGAAAGGTCGAAAGATGGAGCCAAAGCCATATTGC
Source organism: Mustela nivalis (assembly GCF_964662115.1). Classification (NCBI taxonomy): domain Eukaryota; kingdom Metazoa; phylum Chordata; class Mammalia; order Carnivora; family Mustelidae; genus Mustela; species Mustela nivalis. The sequence continues at coordinate 1,063,318 of NC_139035.1, forward strand.
CATGCCAGCATTGCCGGCGCGAGTCAGAAACGGGAGCGACGGCCTCTCTTTGTGGAAAGAGTACCCGTTTCTGAATCTTTCCTTCCCAAGGAGGGAAGAAATGAGCTCTCTCTCCTCACTGTCTGGGGTACTCATGGCTAAAACATTCCCCAAAAATGTCATAGAGGGAAAGAAAACATCATAAAGTGATTCCTCGTTATCCTTTCCAAGAGAGATTACCATGTTTGATGGAAACACTAACCCTGACCTCTATCCCAACCCTGGAAAAGTGTGAACATTGTGGGAACCCTTAAAATAAAGAAGAGAAAATGCAACTGATCTCACATGGTCTGAATAATGTGCTTGAAATCTCAGTTCCTTTGAACAACGGAAAAATTGCTGGAATATTTAAACATGCATTTGTTCTTGGGAAACAAAATGTTCAGCTCTAGTGGTTGCCACAGCAACTGCCTGGGCTAAAAATACAAAATCCGCCATAAGAAGAAGTGTGTACCCAGCAGGAAAGGGGAGAGCAAACGGGAACTCTCCCAAAGGAAGATTATCGGCAGGACTCAGCCTGCAAAGACCAGGAAGGAGGCTGAGCTCATGGAGAACGTCTTCCTGCGGGGCCCTGGGTTCCGTGGAAACCTCTGTGTCCCTCACCTTAAAGCATTCTTCCTCTTTTCTCCTACCTTCCCGGCACCTCCCCTTTCAACAATCCACGATCTCACTGGGGACCATCCTGGTCAACATCATGAACACAGGGGATGGGGTCCCTGCTCCACCATCGCTGAGCTTCCTGCCCCCAGCTCTGCCCGGCCCCCATGTCTGCCCTCCCGTACGGGGCCGGCCGGAGTGGTCTGCCGTCCGGTCCGAATGCTCCCTCGCTCTCTTACACCCCACAGCTATCCTCGCCTTGAAGCTTTTGCTCTTGCAAAGAAAGTCTCGCCATCTGCAAACAAGAGCTTCCCCTTCAGTCTAGGCAGCTGCTCACCCCCGCCTGGCCTGTTCTAACCGCACAGACACCGCCTTCCTGCAGCCTCCTGTGGCACCCCGGCTCCCACTGGCAGCTCCTTTCCCTGAAATGCTGCTTCAGGGACAACTGGCACCACGTGTTTGTTTGTGCCTGCATTTATTTTGTCTCGATGTCGGCCTCTGGGGAGCAAAGAGCTTGTAGCAAACTTCTGCTCTGGTCCCAGTGGTGCCCAGCACCGCAGCCCAAGGCACACTTGTTTACAAAACCTGCTCTACCACCGTCGGGGGTGGGGGTGGGGGCGGATAAGGCTGAGTCACGGGGCAGCACTTGTGTCTGTGCAGGTCTGCAGTCTGGGCACTGGGGCGCACCTACAGTCACTGCCGCGTGATTAAACACGAGCCCAGGGATGGCGGCACGTGACCCACCACGAGCTCTGCAGGTCAACAGCAAGTCCCCTGGAGCCTACACAGCTTCGCTGGCTGAACCTTCTCACCGTGCCCCACGGACAGCCGGCGAGCTCCGATCCTGACTCTCGCTGGTAGAAAGCCTCGGGACGGAGAACCAGAAGCTTGGGTCTTGGCGTCACCGGGCAGGCACGCGACGACAGGTCACAGACAAAGGGCAGCACCTGGATACCCATTTCCTCACCCAGACAAGAGGGCCACGTCACCAGCCTCCTCCTCCGGTCACTAGGTGGATCGAACCGGGCGAGGGCGATGTTAAGTGCTTTAAAAAGTACAGCCGAGCGTGCAAACTGTGGTAGCACTGTGAGTTCAGACCCTGCAGCAAGTAAAGATTAAAATACATTCTTCCTAATCGCCCAAGCCTATTGTTATTCTTATTTCCTTGCGTCTCAATCTCTGAATTCTTTTAACCTCCGTGACATCACCAGGGCGAATTTGCTCGGTTGATTTTTGTCACAGCCCCATTGCAGGGAGCCACAGGCCAGGACGCTGCGGCTCGACAATTACCCCTCAAACAGCAATATCAATAGAGTAATGCTCTGCTTTTGCACAGCGTCTGTCCGCGTGGGACGCCCTCCCTCACTCGTCCCCGGAGGGAGCAGCGGTCTCGCTCCCTGCCGAGCAGCGGTTCCCGCCTGGGCCGTCTGCCTCCTGACTTGCCGGGTGAGGACAGCAGTGCTCCGGAGCCGGGCCCGCTGGAAGCGAAAGGGCCGTGTGTGGAAGGTCAAGCCCGGGCCGGCAGGACACCAGGCCACCAGGCGGCAGTCCCCTCTCTGCTTCTGCCGCCGCCGAGGCCAAGGAGTGTGTTCCCGGGCTTGTTGATGCGACCGCATCCAGAAGGCGCCCAAGGACAGCGTCCAGGTCCCCGCGGAGCCACAGACACACACATCGTGGGTTTTCCAGCAGAGCGCGGTCCCCCTGGGCGCGGAGCAGGCTCTGAGGGTCTGGCCCGCACCGCCCTGCGGCCTACGGTGCCCACAGCTGGGGGGGAAGGAGGTGCTGCCCCAGATTCGGCAACCTCTTGGGGCTCCTCGGCACTCGCTCGCCAGACGCCTCTGTGACATCATGTAGATGCTTTTGTCCATATTATCCTTTCAGAAAAGAGAGACCCCCCATGCTTGGTGCATTAGCTTTTTTTTTTCACCTATAGAATATGCATGCTTCCGTTCAACCAGCAGTCTGAAGAATTCACTTAAAACATCCTACATGAATGGCCTAAAATAGTCCAGGTTCTGTCTCCAAGAGTCTAATTCACACCTAGATCTTGAGGGGAATCTGCATTAACATTTATGTATGTTAATTCTCATAATGCCCTGGGGATACTGGATGACTCAGAAATAAGCCTGCTAAATTCAGACACGGTGAAAATGTTATTTTCTCGTTTATATTTATAATGGTTTCATAAGGATTTACTGAGGGCTACCACGACCCAGAAACAACCCTGCACTGGTGACGACACAGCCATCAGTGTTCAAATCCAGGGGATTGTTGATGGCGCTGGGAAGCTGGGGCCACTCTCAGCAATTAGCCACGGAGCACATCAGTCAGCCCGCATTGTGGGAAGCGAGCCTTTGTGTTCTGGATTTACACATGCTTGGATATGAAACTAAGCTTCACCATCTACTAGCTGTGTAATCTTGAGCAAACCGCATAACCTTTCTGAACCTCAATTTTCTCATCTACAAAATAGGGATGTATATACTTATTTCATTGGGTTTCAATCAAAGGGAAAGATACGAGGTGTATAAAGCACTTAGCTCAGCGCCTGAGGCATAGAAAGGACTCCACCAATGTTGACAAAAAATTGATACCCGTTGCAATCTAGTTATTTTGATTTCATCTAACTTATTCCACCAACATTTAGTTGAAATGGTGCAGCCACTAGGTTAAGTACTGGGCATTAAAAGATGAGTAGCCTCTGGTTCTAACCTCCGAACGGCTTAGGATCTACTGCAGTCAGTGAGGAGGCTGTGGCCTGAGAAACCAACTACAATATCGAGAGAGAAGAGCTGTCAGGTGCTTAGAAGTTACCACTGGAGAAGGGTGAAGTGAAGATAGAGTAAAAAGTATTTTTTCTTTTATTTTTAATATTTTATTTATTTGTGAGAGAGAGAGCACGCAAGGGCGATCATGGGGTGAGGGGGGCTGAGCGGCAGCGGGGGGGGGGGGGAGAAGCAGATGCTCCGCCGAGCAGGGAGCCTGACGCAGGGCTCTGCCCCGGACCCTGAGATCATGACCCGAGCGGCAGGCAGATGCTTAACCCACTAAGCCACCCAGGAGTCCCTTTTTTTTCTGTTTCGTAATTGATCTAACAGATAACAGTTCATTCAAAATAGCAGAGGCAAGATATTCAATGACGTACGCTGACACGTGAATGAAGTGAATGCCAGCCGTGACGGAAGAAATGAGGACGGACGACTTTATCGACCGCGGACGCGCATCTTTCCCAAGGTCACACGTGACATTCACCTGGACGGACTGCATTTCAGCTTATACAACACAGCTTAGCAAATTTAGAACCACAGAACTCATGGAAAGTGTGCTGTGAGAGCACAATGAAATTGAAATGAAAGTTAATAAAAGAGAGCTGAAAAGTCCCCAGATACCTGGGGATGTGCCAGTACACTTTTAAATACCACGTGGGTCAATGAAAACAAAATCTCAAGAAAAATTAAAAGTATTTGAACCAAATAAAAAGGAAAACAGGGGCGCCTGGGTGGCTGAGCCTTCAGCTCAGGTCATGGTCTCAGGGTCCTGAGATCGAGCCCCACATGGGGTTCTCTGCTCAGTGGGGAGCCTGCTTCCTCCTCTCTCTCTGCCTGCCTCTCTGCCTGCCTCTCTGCCTGCTTGTGATCTCTCTCTCTCTCTGTGTGTCAAATGAATAAATAAAATCTTAAAATAAAAAGAAAAATGAAAACAAGTTAATGCAATTTGTGGGATGCAGCATAAGCAACACTTAGAGGGAAATGTATAACATTGAATGCAACTATTAGAAAAGAAGAAAGATCTAAAATTAATGATCTAAGCTTCCACCTTAGGAAATAGAAAAAGAAGAACAATTTAGATCCAAAATAGGTAGAAGACAAGAAATAATGAAAATTAAGAGTAGAAATCAATGAAATTAAAAACAAGAAATTAATAGAAGAAAAGCAACAAAGCCAAAAGCTATTTCCTCAATAAAAGTGATAAGCCTCTAGCCAGAGTAATTAAGTAGAAAAGAGAGACGACAGAAATTACTAACGTCAGAAATAAAAGAAATGAAAGAGAACTACATCCCATAGAAATTCAAGTGACAATAAAGAATGACTTTATACCCACAAATGTAATAACCTGGATGAAGTCACTGATTCCTTGGTCCTGTGCCAAAACCCACAGAAAAAGAAATAGCTAATATGAATAATCTTGAAGATGAACAAACACACACCACCAGAAATTGAGACATATTATAAAGACACTTATAATTCATATAGTTTATTGTGAAGGTTATTAATTTTTAGAGTTTTACAGTAAAGATCAGAAGAAATAAGCAATCAGAAAAGATAAGAGGCTTTAGCAATGAGTATGTCAGTAGCTACTTTTCAGAGACCCATTTTCAGGAGTGGGAGGGGTGGCCAAATTGCTGGAGACTAATTCATTAATTTGTGGTAAAATATACAAAGCAGGTGTTTGGGGAAAAAATGGTGAGACATGAAAAGAAGAAAGCAGGATTTTTTTTTGAGGAGCAGTAGGATTAGAAGCACTTACTTTTCTAGAATAGAGGATACTAAGTTGTACTTTGGGCTCATAAATGAACATGCAGAATAGAAGATAAAGAAATTATAGGACTTGGTCTGACAGAGATGAAAAGGAATGAGATTAGATGTGCCAGCCTGAGAAGGAAGGGGAAATTCTTTTTTTTTTTTTTTTATTTTTTACTTATTTTCGGCATAACAGTATTCATTATTTTTTCACCACACGCAGCGCTCCGTGCAATTCTTCACCCTCTGGGAGAGGAGGAAGGAACAGATAGGAGTAAGAAGATGCAGAGACATTTTGAAATCAAGAGGAAGTTGAGATTCCCCATATCAGATGGCCAGAGAAAATCAGACTAAAAACAATAGGGTCCACGACAGTTTCTCAATAAACATGCATTGAATTAATGAGTGAATCATTTAAACTACATCTTTTTGAGTAAACTAGAAGGAATCTGGAGTAAATCAGGAGGCGGCAGCAGGTGAGGGAGAAATACAGACGCAAGCAAAGCGTAAACTCCCCATGAGCAGCAGGGTGAGCGTATACATGCGGAACGGTGAGTATCTGGGGACTCAGCCCAGGACGGAGATTCAGGAATCAGAATCTGAGATCAGAATTTCAGAGAAAACAACCTGTGCGTTATTTTACTTTCTTTTGCTACATTCACCAATTTAGGAGTAGAAGTGAAACACGTATGCGTGCCACTTTCTTACCGGAGGTGAAGACACTCACAGTGGAGAATGGGTAGAAGGTCTGGGGTGGGGCCGTTCAGGGTCAGGAGGCCTCGTTTCTGTGACTGATCACTGGGTCCAAGCTTAGTAGGAGAGCAAGTGAAGCGAGTGCGAGAGCTTCGGAGAAGCAGAGAGACCCGGACAGTGTCCGAGAGAGACACCAGGGGCCAGAGGTTGCGATGAAGGCCGAAGGCAGAGGGCACCTGGAAAGGGGCTTACGGAGAATGTAAGAGATGGACAAAGAGGAGAGTCTCGGCGTTTGAGTCTCGGAAGAGGAGCCAATAGGAGAGATTGCTACGCACAGGCCCGGGGTGTCTCCTCTTTGGGTGGCAAGAACAGGAACAGAAAACAAGCCCAAGAACGGAGCAGGTGCATAAACGTCACCGCGGGCAGACAGTGGGCCTGAGATACCGGGACCAGAGGGCCCCGAAACCGGGAAGCCGTCCAGGACACGGTCGAGAGTGTCCCATGAAGTGCAGGGAGGGGCGTGGGGAGCGCGGCGGGATTTAGGGAGGAGGAAGGCGGGTCAGAGGCGAGGGTGCAGCAGAAGGGGAGGTGTGGGGGCCGCACAGAGGGAGGTCAGCGAGGACGGGGGTTTGGCAGTCCTGCATCACCTTCACGACAACCCATTTCCTTCGCGCCTGGGCATACACTAGACCACAGTGCTCAGCCTCCCCGGCTCGTAGGTGTGAGTTCGGACCAAAGGAACGTGGTAGGAATAACACACGCTGCTTCCGGAGCCGGCCTCGGACCCCCGACGTGCTGCTCCACTTCTTCACCCGACAGCCCAAAGCAGGGGCTCCGGCAGCGGCTTCTGCTCTCGGGCCCCGGGAAAGGGATCGACACACTTTCCCTCACAGGGCAAAGGTAGTAAATATTTCAAGCTTTGTGAGCCAACAGGCAAAATTGAGGATTTCATGGACTTTTATAGCTATTTAAAACACAGCCATCTGAGCAGGTGCAAGCCATTCTTAGCTCGTGAACTGCGCGGAAACAGGCAGCAGGCTGGTGCAGCCCACAGGCCACAGTCCGCTGCTCCCTGCCCAAGGCGGTCATGGAGACCGTGGGCAGGGGGAGCCCGAGTCTCTGAGCGACTGTGGGACGGACTTTCTCCTCGGCCCACTATGGACTGCACTTTACAAGGATGAGAAAGAAACTTCTGTTACATGAGCCCCTCTTATCCTGAGCGCCCATAGTGGGGTTCACTGCAGTTAGCCGGTCTGGACGGATGAAGACAGGGGAGGGATTTGGAAGGCAAGGAGGTGCGCGCTGAAATAAGGGTTAGCATCTGCAATCTGCCAGACACGCACAAAACACCTTGCCTGCATTATCACAATTAACTTTCACGAAACAGGAGGCGTGCACTACTATCATGTGCATTTTGCAGATGAATGGAAAAAGGTTAAGTGAGTTAACTGTTCGGGTCACAGAGCTAAAAGGTGTGAACTCGGACTGGATGCTAAGTCATCCTGGTTCTGGCTTGTTCTCTTGAGCACTCTTATGTGCTGCTCCCGGGAACAGAACGGGCTGTGGGACAACGCACTGTGCGGGCCAAGTTCTCTTGACTCAATTTTTTATCTGCTCATTCATAATTCATAGCTAGTCTAGGTCCAAGAGTGACGCAAGTCAGTTTTGTTAGCTAGGAGAACATAAACAAACTGACCCAAAGTTCCAATTAGGAAACTAATACATGGTTGTAGGCCCTGGGGACAAGGCCTCCCAGCACCTAGTTATTGCTGGAGTGAATAGAAGGGCTCTTCGGGAAGTAAGAGTCCAGGCACTAAGGTCTGGCAAGCCTCGCTCAGACTCCCGTTCCTCTCATTCTCCCCGCAGTTCCGACAGATCTGCTCATCTGGCTGCGAAACCCGAAGCCATTGTGTTTTTAGGTGAGCAAGGGAGTGCTCAAAGCTGACATGAAGCCCACGGTAGGACCTTGCCAGTGACAGACCCGTAGTACGAGGACCAGAAACATACAAATGGCCCCATGTACTTCTATAGAAGTGATCACTGTATTATCAGGACAGTATAGTAATTGATGTTCATAATGAAATTTGATCATTTAAAAAATGTAAAATGTAAAAATGTAAAAACATCTATAACTACTCTAGCATTAGAGTGGCTTAGTCAGTTAAGTGTCCGACTCTTTGTTTTGGCTCAGGTCATGATCTCATGGGTCATGAGATCGAGCCCTGTGTCAGGCTCCATGCTCAGCGGGGAGTCTCCTCTGCCTCTCACTCCTCCCCCCAAAAATTTTTTTAAAATACACATTTAATCAAATATTCCATTTAACAGTATCAATTTAAAACTAGCACTGGGATTTTATAAAGATACTTATTGCCTGAAAAAATTCATGTATATGACACTTTTTACTCCTCCAAAGGTGGGGAAAGCAAGATACTACGTTGTTTTCTCTCTACAGGAGAGTGTATGTTGGAAACTCTGAAGCGAATGCGCGTAATGCTATAATCCGAGGAGTTATCCTTATTGTCTGAGGAACACTGCAAACAGATCAAATTGGGGGAGGAAATGTATACAAAACCTATAGTCTTATATTCTTTAATGTAGTCTATAAACTTCCAAAAGCCAGCGATCATAATTATTCACTTCCCCAAAATAAATCTGTACTCTAGCTATCCAGATACTTTGGGTAAAGACAGACTTTGGAAATTGTGGCAAGAAGGTATTTTTCACGCTTGCATACACTGGATAATTAGAACATACAGAACCAACGGAGAGGATGAAAGACACGAATTCACAAGGTGGTATTTTAAGTGTCTCTGTTATGTGTTCATATCCCTGAGACACTCACGCCAGGTACCAGAACCAGGTACTGAGAACACACTTGAACAGCACTGATCACAAGGTCTAAGGACAGGAGAAAGAGCCATGGCGGCAATGGAGAAGAACCCAGGATGGCTTTCTGCAGCCAGTGCCAGGCAAGTCACTGCTCTTCTTGAGGCCTGTTTAGAAAGGGGTGGATTTGACAGAAACACCTCTAGGGTCTTCCAGCTCCAGCAGGCTGCCGACATCCCTACAGTCCCGATGGCTCAAGAAGCACTCCTTGCTTGGGGACCACAAAGAAGATTTCGAGTTCTAAAATAAATCTAATACCCACCTTTTGACTTACTTATGGGTCTCAGATTTCTAAAATAAATCTATTTATCTTTTGATTTATTTCTGGGTCCTGGCTTTCTTTGTTTCTATCAACTAAGTCATTAAATCTTTGAGTCAAAGACATTTTAATTAGTATCCAATCCCCTATTTTTTTAGATGAGGAGCCACGGGGTTTAGGAAATTGCCCAAGGTCACACCTGAGGGTACAGCCAAGACTAACCCAACTTTCCTGACCCACCAATCCTCTGACCCTGCCTCCTTACTATAGGTTTGAGACAGTGTCTTCATTTAGATTAGGAAATGTCAAAAGTCCACAAGCTTCTGGAGTCAGCCTGAGAAGCAAGAGAGCCAATTTATTTATGATGAAGCAGAAGTTCTTTGAAAAAAAATTAATAAAACATTGTTTAAGAAGTTAAGTGCCTCCAGGGATAAGGATCTGGCTCCTTTGCCAACACAGAACTCAATGAAAATGAAGTCTTATGTGTAAAAGTATTTTTGTTGAAGGTTTTCCATTGAGATTGAGGGCAAACTGATTTAGATAAAATGAGAACTGACCTCAGCTGACCCAAAACTTTTGCCCAAGGCACAAAACAAAGCCCCAATCAAACTCTCGTCTCGGTTCAGGGAAAGGGCAGCAAAGGGGAGGGTGGGTGAGGATTGTGGCTGAGAAATGAAAACATTCGTATGTTCTCCCCTTCCTGACCAGAGTCTCGCTGCCAAACTGTCATAAGAAAGGCTGTTCACACAGACGTCCGGCCAAGCCAAAACAAAAGTAGGAGTCAACCGTTGGATTTTTGACTTGGTTCCCAAAGAATGAATAGTTAAGTGAATCTTCTGGATTTCTGGCTTCTTAAATAAACACGTTTCTCCTACCTCTCCTCCTGTGTCTTGAAGTAAAAAAGGGTTTGTGCCTCCTTCCCAGGGAGGAAGGATCTGAAAAAGTTCTTTAGTGTTCAAGCATACCGAGGGTTGAAAGCTGGGGCCACACACAGCCAGTTCGTGGACTCGCTCTCTAAGGTCTGCTAAGACAGGCGGGAAGTCAGTGAGTGACCACAAGACCGCCGTCTGTGCACAGACCTGATCCTGAGACCCACGGATGACCGTGACATTCCCTGATAAAAACTCAGGAAATACAATTAATCTATGATGGTGAATCCATAATATTCTGAAGAATTGCTTTTGTGTTTTAAATTTATGCCATAGCACCCTTAGGCTTCTCCACAATCCTTACCTTGAGATAGCAGAGACAGAAGTTTGGGTTGAATGAACAGAAGTTTGGGTTGAATGGATCTATGTTTTGATTTCACGTGCCACAATTCACATGTATTGTCCAGTTACCATTTGAAAGGCAAAAATAAGTGATTTGGGTGAAACATGTTTAGGGGCAGCAATCATCAAACTAATGTTAGTTAATCCACATAAGCACAGTTTGCATACACGCAAGCTGCACCGTGAACTGCAAATGTGGCCCCCACCAGGGTGAAGAAAGCGGGAAGTAGGTTCGAGACGTGAGTCCTCCCTGCCCACTGTGAAGGCTGGTCTCCGTGGGCAGGACTTGCATTTTAGGAGTGGAGACGTGAACTATGGGAGCTCTGGCTTGGGAGAAAAGGACATAGGTCCTGCAGGCATCCGGAATCGTTGTGCTCCCCACCAGCCCTTCATCGCCTGCACGGACAGTTGAGTTTGTCATGTAATAATACCAGTAGCATGAGCTAATGTCTGCAGAGCACTCACTGGGAGTCCAGAGCCTGTAGAAAGGCCCAGAGAAAAGTGACTTCAGTTACCAGCCTGTGTTGAGCACTAACTCCTGCCAGGGATTAAGCACGGCAGGTAAGAGTATGCCTATGGTTTGGCCCTGTCCGTGAGAAGCTTCTGGTCAGGGACTGGGAGAGACGAAGCGTGGGAGCCCCGACCCTGAGAGCAGCCAGACTTGCTCTGGGCAGAAACGTGGCATCCACGGGAGGCCCGGGCCCCACCCGCCCCACGAACTTCACTTCTCTACCTTCATGGGGAAAAGGGAGCTGGTGGGGGAGATGGTATTTATAGGGCAGATGCTGAGTTCCAGGCAGGCCTTGGGCAAGTGATTTGGGAAGGACTAACTTTTTTTGAGTTTTCTGTATGAATGGTCTTATTTAGTCACATAGCAAACCTTGAACGGAGGGATGGTTACATCAATTTTACTGAGCATCAGAGAGTTTAAATACTTGTAAGTCCTCACAGTTGGTTTTAGTAATTATGACAAGCATTGTCTCAGCACGATGGCTTCCCAGACCTGGGTCACCTCACTCCAGTAAGCACAAGCTGCTGAAGGACTCATCTTGTGGGAACGAAAACAGAGGCCCAGGAGAGAGGCACGAGCGAGGTGCTCTTGGAAGGTCGTGCGGCTGGCAAACGGCAAGCCTGGGGTTTGAGTCCAGAGAGTCTGACTCTCAACTGTATAACCAGGCATGGGCAAATCTGAGATTCTAAACTTTGTCTGATTCCAAAACCTGTTTTTTGTGGGTTTTTTTGTTTGTTTTCTTTACACAGCATGTTTATGTCTGTGTAAAAGATACATGTAGGTAATTATAGTTGATTTTGGTTTAAAATAAGGAATAGCTTTTGGGGGCACCTGGGTGGCTCAGTCTCTTAAATAGCCGACTGGTGGTTTCCGCTCAGGCCGTGATCTCATAGCCGCGCGGTACAGTCCCGCTTGGGGCTTCACGCTCAGCACTGAGTCTGCTTCAGATTCTCTCTCACGTGCGTGCTCCCTCTCTCTCGAATACATAGATAAGTAAATAATTCCCAAGATAAAACAAAATAACTTTTCAACAAAAAAGAATTGCCCCCAGGGGAAATAGATTGTAAGTAGTGAGCCTCTGGTCACAGAATGTGTTCAAGCAGAGTCTAGATCAAAGACACTGTAAAAGGAAGCCAAGCATTATAACGGGGTCAGAGGATTATAAACGAAATGACTCTAAAGTCATTTGAAATCTCTGAGTCCAAAAGAGTCGTCTAAGTAACCCTTAGTAAATCATAATTTGGATTTTTTCCATATGGTTTTCGGTCAACCAGCTTGGAATCTTTGTAATTTCAAAATAACACCCTAAAACAATGTGAAAATTCTTTCCCAAACACTTCCAGTATTAACTCTAACAGTCTCAAGCAGGGGCTGGGCTCATGGGAAAGCAAAAAACTTCTGTCCTGAATTTGAAAGCTTCTACTTCTCTCCCTAAGCTACCAAGCCCTGGTGCCTGGATGTGATCATCACTGCTGCCTCCTGCCCACCCACCCCTGCGCCTTGACCATTCTTCCTAACAGAATTCCAATTCTGTTAGTGATTTAGTTATTTATTTAGTTATTCTAGCCAGTTATTTCAGGGGACACCAAAGCCTAAGAGGTTAAGTCTGGACTGGTTGCGGTCGAGCATGGCAACCACGCCGCCTCTGGAAAGTGAGGAGTTTAGATAGGGACAGATGACACGATGTTGGCTGAAGAGATGTAAGGAAATCTGCTGGTGAGGCTCTGGGAAACTTTTCCCCACTCTTAGAAAGGGACACAAGGGGCGCCTGGGTGGCTCAGTGGGTTAAGCCGCTGCCTTCGGCTCAGGTCATGATCTCAGGGTCCTGGGATCGAGTCCCACATCGGGCTCTCTGCTCAGCAGGGAGCCTGCTTCCCTTCCTCTCTCTCTACCTGCCTCTCCATCTACTTGTGATTTCTCTCTGTCAAATAAATAAATAAAATCAAAAAAAAAAAAAAGAAAAAAAAGAAAAAAGAAAGGGACACAAGTTTAACAGTTTCCTCTTCTGCTTCTGGATATTGTCACCTACAATGAAAATGCCATCTGGGACCACCAGGGAAGCCAGCCAAGAGCAAAGCAAATGGCTACAGCTGACGGAATAGAAAGACGGATGGACCCTGGGTACTTGATGGCGTCCCTGAGCTGCCACGAACCAGCGGTGGAGCTGCTCTGTCTTTGGGCTTCTTATAAGAGAAAAGAAACAATCTGTTGCTTACTTGGTTTTTTGTGTGTCTTTGGGTTTTTTGGGTTATTTTTAACTTGCAGCTGAAAGACT